>NC_084558.2:53920827-53985827 GCF_033978685.3 Nerophis lumbriciformis | reverse complement strand
TGAAAACTAATGGGTTGCTATGGTGACAATCAAGAGTGCACAATGAGTCCAAACGTGGAACGGGTGAAACTAATGGGGTAATCATGGAAACAAGACAAGGGAGTGAAAAGACAGAAACTAAAGAGTCCTATAACTAAACAAAACATGACTTAAAACAAAACATGATTACACAGACATGACATTGAGCCATATCGGTTTGAACCGTATGCGAGCGAAACCGAGGAAAACGACACGACAGCCAGCGACACGGGAGAAAGCGAGGACGAATTGGGCAATCGCCTTCTAACCAACGATTGGTATGTGTTTGTTTGGCATTAAAAGAAACTAACAACTATGAACTAGGTTTACAGCATATGAAATACATTTGGCAACAACATGCACTTTGAGAGTGCAGACAGCCCAGTTTTCATCAATTAATATATTCTGTAGACATACCCTCATGCGCGCTCTTTTCCTGAAAGCTGATCTGTCCAGTTTTGGAGTTGATGTCAGCAGGCCAGGGAAGCTAGGGTCGATAGGGGGTTTAGCTCGCTCGTCTGCGGGAACAAACTGCCGCCATTGCTTGCCGTGCTACCGAGGTCCTTTGTCCCTGAATTGCTCACACACTCCGGCAGATTCAATGGGGGTCTGGCGGCAGATTTCTTTGACTTTATGGTTGGAAATGCATCTGCTTTGAGTGTCGCAGGATATCCACACATTCTTGCCATCTCTGTCGTAGCATAGCTTTCGTCGGTAAAGTGTGCGGAACAAATTTCGTCCAATTTCTTGCCACTTTGGCATCTTCAGGCCACTGGTGCAACTTGAATCCGTCCCTGTTGGTGTTGTTACACCCTCCGACAACACACCGACGAGGCATGATGTCTCTAAGGTACGGAAAACAGTCGAAAAAAATCGGAAAATAACAGAGCTGATTTGACTCGGTGTTTGAGAAAATGGCGGATTGCTTCCCGATGTGACGTCATCGCTCCGAGAGCGAATAATAGAAAGGCGTTTAATTCGCCAAAATTCACCCATTTAGAGCTCGGAAATTGGTTAAAAAAATATATGGTCTTTTTTCTGCAACATCAAGGTATATATTGACGCTTACATAGGTCTGGTGATAATGTTCCCCTTTAAGTACGTTGTGCAAACAATGCATACATACATGTAAAAGCCAGAGCTGGAAGACCCTCCTGCCTCGTTAACATCTCCCGTTTGGGAACACTTTGGCTGCGCGGTGCGATACAACAAAGGAGGACGGAGGTTTGCCGACATTGTTCAGCAGCTGCTTCTGACAACACGTCAAACATGCTAACACATTTGAACAATCACCACCGCATTCAAGCAGCCTCTCCTCGGCGAGTCAGGCAGGGCTAAAGCAATGATAGCAGCAGATTTAAGACCATATTGTATTAAAAACTAGATTTTGAGCCACTTCTATGGTGGAAGAACAATGAGTCCATATATTATCCTCTTACTGCCAAGTTAGCCAGGCTGGGGGGGGAAAGAAAAGTTAATCTGAGTCTGAGTTGACTTGAAACTGTTTAATGTTGCACTTTTTATATGTAGAAGAAAAGTTTTGTCATTTTATTTCATCTGAGCAACAACTTGAGGCATTTTAATGTTGATTAATGTGGACCCCGACTTAAAGAAGTGGAACAACTTATTGGGGTGTTACCATTTAGTGGTCAATTGTAGGGAATATGTACTGTACTGTGCAGTCTACTAATGAAAGTCTCAATCAATCAATCAATCAAAAAAAGCACTTTATATGTAGAAAGGTTTTGTTAAGAAACCATTCTGAGCCTTATCTTATTTACTTTTTATTTGATATATGTTGACCACATGAACCCTGGCAATGGACCCTGTGTGTATATATTGTTATGTGTGTGTGTGTGTGTATATGTATGTTATTGTTATGTGTGTGTGTGTGTGTGTGTGTGTATATGTATGCTATGCCATTGTTTACACATTTGGTAAATAAATAACCAAAAAATTTATATTTTGTTGTTTTCTTACTGTACCGAAAATGAACCGAACCGTGACCTCTAAACCGAGGTACGTACTGAACCAACATTTTTGTGTACCGTTACACCCCTAATATTTATATATATATATATATATATATATATATATATATATATATATATATATATATGTGTGTATATATATGTGTATATATATATATTAGGGGTGTAACGGTACACAAAAATGTAAATATATATATATATATATATATATATATATATATATATATATTTATATATATATATTTATATTATATTATATACATTTATTTTTATTTTTTTTTTTTAATCTGGCAAAAAAAAAATGACAGCAATAAGCCTTTGATGTCGGTATAAAACCGACATCAAAAAACAAATTGTTATTTTGAACTGTAAAAATTCCACCGGTTTTCCTGAAATTCCAGGAATTCCTTAACATTTCCCAATGAAAAATGTTACTAATTCAACATTTCTCGACCAATTTGAAAATTTCCAACACCAACCATTTCAACTCATTCACAACATTCAAATGTTTTAACATTTTCGAAAAAAAAATCCCTTTTTTCCCGAAATTCCCACATTTCTTTGAAATTCCCAAGTTCCACAACTCGTACATTTTTCATCCAATTCAAACTGTTCCGACTTCAAAATATTCAGCCTGTTCAGGAATTGTGTGCTCTTCTTCAATAAGTCTAAAAAAAATTCCCAGATTTTTTATAATTCCCAGATTTTAGGGACATTTTCCCCATTCAAAATGAATTATCTATTTTTCAAACTTCCACAATCCCCACATTTTTCAACTAATTCAAACCATTCCACCTTCAACACATTCAATTCATCCTGTAAATTCAAGCAACCATTTTTCCACATTCAACCAATTTCCAGGAATTCCTGTTTTTTTTCTAACCTTATTTCCAACCTTTTTCAGTATGATGACTCCTTTCACATTTTTCAACCCACTTCAACCGTTCCACTGTCCAAACATTCCACTTAGTCAGGACAAAAAAACAAATTGTTATTTTGAACTGTAAAAATTCCCCGGTTTTCCCGAAATTCCAGGAATTCCTTAATAACGTTTCCCAATGAAAAATGTTACTAATTCAACATTTCTCGACCGATTTGAAAAACTTCAACACCAACAATTTCAACTCATTCACAACATTCAAATGTTTTAACATTTTCCAAAAAATTCCCTCTTTTCCCGAAATTCCCACATTTCTTTGAAATTCCCAAGTTCCACAACTCGTACATTTTTCATCCAATTCAAACCGTTCCGACTTCGAAATATTCAGCCTGTTCAGGAATTGTGTGCTCTTTTCAATAAGTCTAAAAAAAAATTCCCAGTTTTTAGGGACATTTTCCTCATTCAAAATGAATTATCTATTTTTCAAACTTCCACAATCCCCACATTTTTCAACTAATTCAAACCATTCCACCTTCAACACATTCAATTCATCCTGTAAATTCAAACAACCATGTTTCCACATTCAACCAATTTCCAGGAATTCCTGTTTTTTTTCTAACCTTATTTCCAACCTTTTTCAGTATGATGACTCCTTTCACATTTTTCAACCCACTTCAACCGTTCCACTGTCCAAACATTCCACTTAGTCAGGACAAAAAAACAAATTGTTATTTTGAACTGTAAAAATTCCCCGGTTTTCCCGAAATTCCAGGAATTCCTTAACGTTTCCCAATGAAAAATGTTACTAATTCAACATTTCTTGACCGATTTGAAAAATTTCAACACCAACAATTTCAACTCATTCACAACATTCAAATGTTTTAACATTTTCCAAAAAATTCCCTCTTTTCCCGAAATTCCCACATTTCTTTGAAATTCCCAAGTTCCACAACTCGTACATTTTTCATCCAATTCAAACTGTTCCGACTTCAAAATATTCAGCCTGTTCAGGAATGGTGTGCTTTTCTTCAATAAGTCTAAAAAAAATTCCCAGATTTTTTAGAATTCCCAGTTTTTAGGGACATTTTCCCCATTCAAAATGAATTATCTATTTTTCAAACTTCCACAATCCCCACATTTTTCAACTAATTCAAACCATTCCACCTTCAACACATTCAATTCATCCTGTAAATTCAAACAACCATTTTTCCAAATTCAACCAATTTCCAGGAATTCCTGTTTTTTTTCTAACCTTATTTCCAACCTTTTTCAGTATGATGACTCCTTTCACATTTTTCAACCCACTTCAACCGTTCCACTGTCCAAACATTCCACTTAGTCAGGACAAAAAAACAAATTGTTATTTTGAACTGTAAAAATTCCCCGGTTTTCCCGAAATTCCAGGAATTCCTTAATAACGTTTCCCAACGAAAAATGTTACTAATTCAACATTTCTTGACCGATTTGAAAAATTTCACCAACAATTTCAACTCATTCACAACATTCAAATGTTTTAACATTTTCCAAAAAATTCCCTCTTTTCCCGAAATTCCCACATTTCTTTGAAATTCCCAAGTTCCACAACTCGTACATTTTTCATCCAATTCAAACCGTTCCGACTTCGAAATATTCAGCCTGTTCAGGAATTGTGTGCTCTTTTCAATAAGTCTAAAAAAAAATTCCCAGTTTTTAGGGACATTTTCCTCATTCAAAATGAATTATCCATTTTTCAAACTTCCACAATCCCCACATTTTTCAACCAATTCAAACCAATCCACCTTCAACACATTCAATTCATCCTGGAAATTCAAACAACCATGTTTCCACATTCAACCAATTTCCAGGAATTCCTGTTTTTTTCTAACCTTATTTCCAACCTTTATTAGTGCGATGACTCCTTTCACATTTTTCAACCCACTTCAATCGATCCACCGTCAAAACATTCCACTTAGTCAGGACAAAAAACTAAGTTGGTTTAAGAACTAGAAAAATTCCTGGTTATCCCGAAATTCCGGAATACCATTTCTCAATGAAAAAACTGTTCCTTCTTCAACATTTCTTGACCGATTTAAACAATTCCAACACCAACCAATTCAGCTCATTCAGGACATTAATGCTCATCATTTTCAATAAAATACCACTTTTCCCAAAATTCCCAAATTTTTGGGAAATTCCCATTGAAATGAATGGGACATGTTTCCGAGTTGCACAATTCCCCCATTTTTCAACCTATTCAAACCATTCCAACATCAACACATTCCACTCATCCAACTAACACTTTCCCAGGTTCCAAACCAAATTCCAGTTTTCCTGGAAATTCAAACTCTTCAACATTGAAACCATTCCAACATTCAAACTATTCTTACATTCTACCATTTCAACTTCAGCATTGGAGCGTTCACACACACTTCCTTCAGGAATGGCCTCATCTAGTTCAGAATCAGAATCAACAGAAAGGGACACTCAGCCTCCACAAAGCAACCAATGACCAAACGTAACAAAATACAAGATAAAAGATTCTGTATTTTGTCATCCTGCTTAAAAACACGATTTGTTTACAGCTAGCCCCGGCAGTGCCTTGCTAAACTGCCCCTGGCAGAGGTTCTTTCAGAAAGAGAGTGGAGTGACGCCCATGTGGAGATTCCAAGCTGCCTCATCGGGCCCTAGACCAAGGGACTTTCTGAGGATGTCCTAACAGTAAAGTTTGTCCCTAGAGGATGTTTATGAGCGTCCAACATGAGAACAATCCATCATCTCCTTCATTGTTTGCTCCAGCTTTGAGAGAGCATCAATACAGTATTCCTTTTTCCCATTTGTGTGGCTCCTTTTGGGTTAACACAGGAGTCGGCAACCCAAAATGTTGAAAGAGCCATATTGGACCACAAATACCCCCCAAAAATCTGTCTGGAGCCCCCAAAAAATTAAAAGTCTTATATAAGTGATATAATGAAGACAACACATGATGTAAGTGTCTATATTAGCTATATTAGCCTACTATCAAAATGACTTTAAAAGTCTTATATAAGTGTTTTAATGACGGCAACACATGATGTAAGTGTCTATATTAGCCTACTATCAAAATGACTTTAAAAGTCTTATATAAGTCTTATAATGAAGGCAACACATGATGTAAGTGGCGATATTAGCCTACTATCAAAATGACTTTAAAAGTCTTATATAAGTCTTAAAATGAAGACAACACATGATGCAAGTGTTTATATTAGTTATATTAGCCTACTATCAAAATGACTTCAAAAGTCTTATATAAGTGTTATAATGAAGGCAACACGTGATGTAAGTGTCTATATTAGTTGTATTAGCCTACTATCAAACTGACTTTAAAAGTCTTATATAAGTCTTATAATGAAGACAACACATGAGGCAAGTGTCTATATTAGCCTACTATCAAAATGACTTTAAAAGTCTTATATAAGTCTTAAAATGAAGACAACACATGATGCAAGTGTTTATATTAGTTATATTAGCCTACTATCAAAATGACTTCAAAAGTCTTATATAAGTGTTATAATGAAGGCAACACGTGATGTAAGTGTCTATATTAGTTCTATTAGCCTACTATCAAAATGACTCCACATGTCTCATATAAGTGTTATAATGAAGACAGCACATGATGTAAGTGTCTATATTAGTTATGTTAGCCTACTATCAAACTGATTTTAAAGTCTTATATAAGTGTTATAATGAAGACAACACATGATGTGTCTGTATTAGCCTACTATCAAAATGACTTTAAAAGTCTTTATTTAAGTGTTATAATGAAGGCAACACACGATGTAAGTGTCTATATTAGCCTACTATCAAAATGACTTTAAAAGTTTTATATAAGTGTTATAATGAAGACAACGCATGATGTAAGTGTCTATATTAGCTATATTAGCCTACTATCAAAATGACTTGAAAAGTCTTATACAAGTGTTATAATGAAGGCAACACATGATGTAAGTGTCTATATTAGTTATGTTAGCCTACTATCAAACTGACTTTAAAGTCTTATATAAGTGTTATAATGAAGACAACACATGATGTGTCTATATTAGCCTACTATCAAACTGACTTTAAAAGTTTTACATAAGTGTTATAATGAAGGCAACACAAGATGTAAGTGTCTATATTAGCCTACTATCAAACTGACTTTAAAAGTCTTATATAAGTGTTATTATGAAGACAACGCATGATGTAAGTGTCTATATTAGCTATGTAAGCCTACTATCAAAATGACTTTAAAAGTCTTATACAAGTGTTATAATGAAGGCAACACATGATGTAAGTGTCTATATTAGTTATGTTAGCCTACTATCAAACTGACTTAAACACTTTTCCACTTTGTATCAGTCCATCTTAGATGAGCTCAGGCCTAGCGAAGCCGACGGCGTTTCTGGGTGTTGTTGATAAACGGTTTTCGCCTTGCATAGGAGAGTTTTAACTTGCACTTACAGATGTAGCGACCAACTGTAGTTACTGACAGTGGGTTTCTGAAGTGTTCCTGAGCCCATGTGGTGATATCCTTTACACATTGATGTCGCTTGTTGATGCAGTACAGCCTGAGGGATGGAAGGTCACGGGCTTAGCTGCTTACGTGCAGTGATTTCTCCACATTCTCAGAACCCTTTGATGATATTACGGAGCGTAGATGGTGAAATCCCTAAATTCCTTGCAATAGCTGGTTGAGAAAGGTTTTTCATAAACTGTTCAACAATTTGCTCAGGCATTTGTTGACAAAGTGGTGACCCTCGCCCCGTCCTTGTTTGTGAATGACTGAGCATTTCATGGAATCTACTTTTATACCCAATCATGGCACCCACCTGTTCCCAATTAGCCTGCACACCTGTGGGATGTTCCAAATAAGTGTTTGATGAGCATTCCTCAACTTTATCAGTATTTATTGACACCTTTCACAACTTCTTTGTCACGTGTTGCTGCCATCAAATTCTAAAGTTAATTATTATTTGCAAAAAAAAAAAAGTTTATGAGTTTGAACATGAAATATGTTGTCTTTGTAGCATATTCAACTGAATATGGCTTGAAAAGGATTTGCAAATCATTGTATTCCGTTTATATTTACATCTAACACAATTTCCCAACTCATATGGAAACGGGGTTTGTATATTAGCCTACTATCAAAATTACATTAATAGTATTTTATAAGTGTTATAATGAAGGCAACACATGATGTAAGTGTCTATATTAGCCTACTATCAAAATGACTTTAAAAGTCTTATATAAGTGTTATAATGAAGGCAACACATGATGTAAGTGTCTATATTAGCTTACTATCAAACTGACTTTAAAGTCTTATACAAGTGTTATAATGAAGACAACACATGATGTAAGTGTCTTATTTTAGCTGTATTAGCCTGCTATCAAAATGACTTTATAAGTCTTATATAAGTGTTGTGATGAAGACAACACATGATGTAAGTGTCTATATTAGTTATATTAGACTACTATCAAAATGACTTTAAAAGTCTTATATAAGTGTTATAATGAAGGCAACACATGATGTAAGTGTCTATATTAGCCTACTATCAAAATGACTTTAAAAGTCTTATATAAGTGTTATAATGAAGGCAACACATGATGTAAGTGTCTATATTAGCTTACTATCAAACTGACTTTAAAGTCTTATACAAGTGTTATAATGAAGACAACACATGATGTAAGTGTCTTATTTTAGCTATATTAGCCTGCTATCAAAATGACTTTATAAGTCTTATATAAGTGTTGTGATGAAGACAACACATGGTGTAAGTGTCTATATTAGTTATATTAGACTACTATCAAAATGACTTTAAAAGTCTTATATAAGTGTTATAATTAAGACAACACATGATGTAAGTGTCTATATTAGCCTACTATCACAATGACTTTAAAAGTCTTATATAAGTGTTATAATGAAGGCAACACATGATGTAAGTGTCTATATTAGTTATATTAGACTACTATCAAAATGACTTTAAAAGTCTTATATAAGTGTTATAATTAAGACAACACATGATGTAAGTGTCTATATTAGCCTACTATCAAAATGACTTTAAAAGTCTTATATAAGTGTTATAATTAAGACAACACATGATGTAAGTGTCTATATTAGCCTACTATCAAAATGACTTTAAAAGTCTTATATAAGTGTTATAATTAAGACAACACATGATGTAAGTGTCTATATTAGCCTACTATCAAAATGACTTTAAAAGTCTTATATAAGTGTTATAATGAAGGCAACACATGATGTAAGTGTCTATATTAGCCTACTATCAAAATGACTTTAAAGTCTTATATAAGTGTTATAATGAAGGCAACACATGATGTGTCTATATTAGCCTACTATCAAACTGACTTTAAAAGTCTTATATAAGTGTTATAATGAAGGCAACACATGATGTAAGTGTCTATATTAGCCTACTATCAAAATGACTTTAAAAGTCTTATATAAGTGTTATAATGAAGACAACGCATGATGTAAGTGTCTATATTAGCTATGTTAGCCTACTATCAAACTGACTTTAAAGTCTTATATAAGTGTTATAATGAAGACAACACATGATGTAAGTGTCTATATTAGTTATGTTAGCCTACTATCAAACTGACTTTAAAGTCTTATATAAGTGTTATAATGAAGACAACACATGATGTAAGTGTCTATATTAGTTATGTTAGCCTACTATCAAACTGACTTTAAAGTCTTATATAAGTGTTATAATGAAGGCAACACATGATGTAAGTGTCTATATTAGTTATGTTAGCCTACTATCAAACTGACTTTAAAGTCTTATATAAGTGTTATAATGAAGACAACACATGATGTAAGTGTCTATATTAGTTATGTTAGCCTACTATCAAACTGACTTTAAAGTCTTATATAAGTGTTATAATGAAGGCAACACATGATGTAAGTGTCTATATTAGCCTACTATCAAAATGACTTTAAACGTCTTATATAAGTGTTATAATGAAGACAACACATGATGTAAGTGTCTATATTAGTTATGTTAGCCTACTATCAAACTGACTTTAAAGTCTTATATAAGTGTTATAATGAAGGCAACACATGATGTAAGTGTCTATATTAGCCTGCTATCAAAATGACTTTAAAAGTCTTATGTAAGTGTTATAATAAAGACAACACATGATGTAAGTGTCTATATTAGCCTACTATTAAAATGACTTTAAAAGTCTTATATAAGTGTTATAATGAAGGCAACACATGATATAAGTGTCTATATTAGCCTGCTATCAAAATGACTTTAAAAGTCTTATATAAGTGTTATAATTAAGACAACGCATGATGTAAGTGTCTATATTAGCTATGTTAGCCTGCTATCAAAATTACTTTAAAAGTCTTATACAAGTGTTATAATGAAGACAACACATGATGTAAGTGTCTATATTAGTTATGTTAGCCTACTATCAAACTGACTTTAAAGTCTTATATAAGTGTTATAATGAAGGCAACACATGATGCAAGTGTCTATATTAGCCTACTATCAAAATGACTTTAAAAGACTTATATAAGTGTTATAATGAAGGCAACACATGATGTAAGTGTCTATATTAGTTATGTTAGCCTACTATCAAAATGACTTTAAAAGTCTTATACAAGTGTTATAATGAAGACAACACATGATGTAAGTGTCTATTT
This sequence comes from Nerophis lumbriciformis, assembly GCF_033978685.3. Taxonomy (NCBI): domain Eukaryota; kingdom Metazoa; phylum Chordata; class Actinopteri; order Syngnathiformes; family Syngnathidae; genus Nerophis; species Nerophis lumbriciformis. Next base: position 53,975,278 of record NC_084558.2, on the reverse strand, counting down.
TAGCTATAATAGCCTGCTATCAAAATGACTTTATAAGTCTTATATAAGTGTTATAATGAAGACAACACATGATGTAAGTGTCTATTTTAGTTATTTTAGCCTGCTATCAAAATGACTTTAAAAGTCTTATAAAAGTGTTATAATGAAGACAACGCATGATGTAAGTGTCTATATTAGCTATGTTAGCCTACTATCAAAATGACTTTAAAAGTCTTATACAAGTGTTATAATGAAGGAAACACATGATGTAAGTGTCTATATTAGCTATATTAGCCTACTATCAAACTGACTTTAAAAGTCTTATATAAGTGTTATAATGAAGACAACGCATGATGTAAGTGTCTATATTAGCTATGTTAGCCTACTATCAAAATGACTTTAAAAGTCTTATACAAGTGTTATAATGAAGGCAACACATGATGTAAGTGTCTATATTAGCTATGTTAGCCTACTATCAAAATGACTTTAAAAGTCTTATACAAGTGTTATAATGAAGGCAACACATGATGTAAGTGTCTATATTAGTTATGTTAGCCTACTATCAAACTGACTTTAAAGTCTTATATAAGTGTTATAATGAAGGCAACACATGATGTGTCTATATTAGCCTACTATCAAAATGACTTTAAAAGTCTTATATAAGTGTTATAATGAAGACAACACATGATGTAAGTGTCTATATTAGTTATGTTAGCCTACTATCAAAATGACTTTAAAGTCTTATATAAGTGTTATAATGAAGGCAACACATGATGCAAGTGTCTATATTAGCCTACTATCAAAATGACTTTAAAAGTCTTATATAAGTGTTATAATGAAGACAACACATGATGTAAGTGTCTATATTAGTTATGTTAGCCTACTATCAAAATGACTTTAAAAGTCTTATATAAGTGTTATAATGAAGGCAACACATGATGCAAGTGTCTATTTTAGTTATTTTAGCCTGCTATCAAAATGACTTTAGTCTTATATAAGTGTTATAATGAAGACAACACATGATGTGTCTATATTAGCCTACTATCAAACTGACTTTAAAAGTCTTATATAAGTGTTATAATGAAGGCAACACATGATGTAAGTGTCTATATTAGCTATGTTAGCCTACTATCAAACTGACTTTAAAGTCTTATATAAGTGTTATAATGAAGACAACACATGATGTAAGTGTCTATATTAGCCTACTATCAAAATGACTTTAAAAGTCTTATATAAGTGTTATAATGAAGGCAACACATGATGTAAGTGTCTATATTAGCCTGCTATCAAAATGACTTTAAAAGTCTTATATAAGTGTTGTGATGAAGACAACACATGATGTAAGTGTCTATATTAGCCTACTATCAAAGTGACTTTAAATGTCTTATATAAGTGTTACAATGAAGACAACACATGATGTAAGTGTCTATATTAGCCTACTATCAAAGTGACTTTAAAAGTCTTATATAAGTGTTATAATGAAGGCAACACATGATGTAAGTGTCTATATTAGCCTACTATCAAAATGACTTTAAAAGTCTTATGTAAGTGTTATAATGAAGACAACGCATGATGTAAGTGTCTATTTTAGCTATATTAACCTGCAATCAAAATGACTTTATAAGTCTTATATAAGTGTTATAATGAAGGCAACACATGATGTAAGTGTCTATATTAGCTATATTAGCCTACTATCAAAATGACTTTAAAAGTCCTATATAAGTGTTATAATGAAGACAACACATGATGTAAGTGTCTATATTAGCCTACTATCAAAATGACTTTAAAAGTCTTATACAAGTGTTATAATGAAGACAACACATGATGCAAGTGTCTATTTTAGTTATTTTAGCCTGCTATCAAAATGACTTTAAAAGTCTTATGTAAGTGTTATAATAAAGACAACACTTGATGTAAGTGTCTATATTAGACTACCAATACATTTTTTGCAGACTTTTCACCGACTTTTCGAAAAAAAATTCTTGAAATTCCGGTATTTTAGGCCGCAACAATCCTCCCAAAAAAACAACACAATCCTGGATAACCTGTGCAGTCGCTGCCCACTACGGGCCTGGCATTGGGGCGGCATGGCGTAGTGGGTAGAGCAACCGTGCCAGAAACCTGAGGGTTGCAGGTTCGCTCCCCGCCTCTTACCATCCAAAAAATCGCTGCCGTTGTGTCCTTGGGCGGGACACTTCACCCTTTGCCCCCGGCGCCACTCACACCGGTGAATTGAATGATGAATGATAGGTGGTGGCAGCTGTGGCTATGAAAGTAGCTTACCACCACCAGGTGTGAATGATTGATGGGTTCTACATGTAAAGCGACTTTGGGTACTTAGAAAAGCGCTATATAAATCCCAGTTATTATTATTATTATTATTGCAACTTCCCCACTCGCCTGTGCAGGCCACCTCACCGCCTCGCCTCTGGAATGCCAGCCCTTGAACTTTACGAGTCAGGGAGGGCGGGTTTTTTTTTGGTTTTTTTTTTCTTCTTTTGGCGTCCCGGAGACATTTCAGAGTAATTGTACTCGATGTGTCGTTTACCGAGAGCTGCTCCAACCCGTGAGGATGAAAGGACATTCAAATCATACTTAGTCAGACCGCAATCTGTACAGAACACATGAGGATGAGTCGGTCATACACTGAAATTAACACGCACGCACACACACACGCACACACACACACACACACACACACACACACACACACACACACACACACACACACACACACACACACACACACACACACACACACACACACACACACACACACACACACACACACACACACTGAGGAACAGATGGCAGAGGGTTGAAATGTGATGGATGCAATGAACAAATTAGAACAACTGGAGCCCTGGGCAGAAGTTGTGTGTGTGTGTGTGTGTGTGTGTGTGTGTGTGTGTGTGTGTGTGTGTGTGTGTGTGTGTGTGTGTGTGTGTGTGTGTGTGTGTGTGTGTGTGTGTGTGTGTGTGCAATAATAACCTTGCTCCAGGTCCGATGTGGCTGATTGTTGAGCCTCAACAAGGCATGACAAGAGTCAGTAAAGGAGAGGGGGGGGGGGGGATATTTAAAAAACAAGTGTGAACGAGAGACATGGCAGGACCAAGACCAGGAACCATATGAGAGGACGTCTTTAAGAACTCCCAAAGAAGATTAAGAAAACATGAGATCATAGTTAATTAGAATCAGGTGATAAACAAGCGGGCGATATTTACGTTACGCCATATGCCCCGCTGTCTGCAGAGGGGGGCGAGGGGCGTCACGGCAACAAGGTTCAGACAAGTAAGGTCAAGGAGGAGGTTTTTCCCAGCTGCTGGACCACACTGGAACTGACTCCGTGTGTGTCTGGTTTCACTTTGGCAAAGCTTCGGGCTGGCCCATGAAAGCATATCGAAATATGGCGATAGACACAAACAAATGGGTTGGCTAAAACGTTCAACAATTCTTCTTTGTCGGAAGAAAGTGGAAGTACGGAAGCAAGGTTGGTTGCATGAACAAAGGCCCTCGCTCAACGCAGGAAGTGATCACTGCTCAGTGGGAGCGACGCGCTAACAGCCAATCACTTTGCCTTTCTCTTGAACTTCAAAGACATCTCCTGGAGGCATCTTCAATGATCTTGTATCCTGAGGTGGTTGGGGGTTTCGGGTCTCCCAACACCAGACCCAAGTCCCCATGTGTGCCCCCATAGCAACCCACGGATCTGCCCTTTTCAGCCAAAGTCACTTCACTTGCAGATTGGATGGCCCAAACACTTTACAGAGAGAGCGACCCGCAAAGCCTCTACAGCAAACTTCTGTGGGTTCATAGGCTGTCATCCAGCCCCTGGCCCTGCACTCCTCCACCAATTCCTGGTACTTGTCACGTTTTCTTTCACTGGCTTCTTCAACTTGCCCTTCCCACGGCCTTGTGAATTCCAGTGTGATCAGGAGTTTTTACGATCATGTCTGGCCGAAGAGATGTTGATGCGATGGAACCTCGGCTGTTTTCCCAGGTCAACGTGCAGCTTCCATCTACTGGATGCACTGGGACGCATCTTCAGTGATCTTGTATCCTGAGGTGGTTGGGTGTTTCGGGTCTCCCAACACCAGACACACCTCTCTCCAGAAGACCCAAATCCCTGTGTGTGCCCCCGTAGCAACCCACGGATCTGCCCTTTTCAGCCAAAGTCACTTCACTTGCAGATTGGATGGCCTGCTTCTTGGCCCAAACACTTTACAGAGAGAGCGACCCGCAAAGCCTCTACAGCAAACTTCTGTGGGTTCATAGGCTTTCATCCAGCCCGTGCCCCTGCACTCCTCCACCAATTCCTGGTACTTGTCACGTTTTCTTTCACTGGCTTCTTCAACTTGCCCTTCCCACGGCCCTGTGAATTCCAGTGTGATCAGGAGTTTTGACGATCATGTCTGGCCGAAGAGATGTTGATGCGATGGAACCTCGGCTGTTTTCCCAGGTCAACGTGCAGCTTCCATCTACTGGATGCACTGGGACGCATCTTCAGTGATCTTGTATCCTGAGGTGGTTGGGGGTTTCGGGTCTCCCAACACCAGACCCAAGTCCCTGTGTGTGCCCCAGTAGCAACCCACGGATCTGCCCTTTTCAGCCAAAGTCACTTCACTTGCAGGTTGGATGGCCCGCTTCTTGGCCCAAACACTTTACAGAGAGAGCGACCCGCAAAGCCTCTACAGCAAACTCTGTGGGTTCATAGGCTGTCATCCAGCCCGTGCCCCTGCACTCCTCCACCAATTCCTGGTACTTGTCACGTTTTCTTTCACTGGCTTCTTCAACTTGCCCTTCCCACGGCCCTGTGAATTCCAGTGTGATCAGGAGTTTTGACGATCATGTCTGGCCGAAGAGATGTTGATGCGATGGAACCTCGGCTGTTTTCCCAGATCAACGTGCAGCTTCCATCTACTGGATGCACTGGGACGCATCTTCAGTGATCTTGTATCCTGAGGTGGTTGGGTGTTTCGGGTCTCCCAACACCAGACACACCTCTCTTCAGAAGACCCAAGTCCCTGTGTGTGCCCCCGTAGCAACCCACGGATCTGCCCTTTTCAGCCAAAGTCACTTCACTTGCAGATTGGATGGCCTGCTTCTTGGCCCAAACACTTTACAGAGAGAGCGACCCGCAAAGCCTCTACAGCAAACTTCTGTGGGTTCATAGGCTGTCATCCAGCCCCTGGCCCTGCACTCCTCCACCAATTCCTGGTACTTGTGACGTTTTCTTTCACTGGCTTCTTCAACTTGCCCTTCCCACGGCCTTGTGAATTCCAGTGTGATCAGGAGTTTTGACGATCATGTCTGGCCGAAGAGATGTTGATGCGATGGAACCTCGGCTGTTTTCCCAGGTCAACGTGCAGCTTCCATCTACTGGATGCACTGGGACGCATCTTCAGTGATCTTGTATCCTGAGGTGGTTGGGTGTTTCGGGTCTCCCAACACCAGACACACCTCTCTACAGAAGACCCAAATCCCTGTGTGTGCCCCCGTAGCAACCCACGGATCTGCCCTTTTCAGCAGTCACTTCACTTACAGATTGGATGGCCCGCTTCTTGGCCCAAACACTTTACAGAGAGAGCGACCCGCAAAGCCTCTACAGCAAACTTCTGTGGGTTCATAGGCTGTCATCCAGCCCCTGGCCCTGCACTCCTCCACCAATTCCTGGTACTTGTCACGTTTTCTTTCACTGGCTTCTTCAACTTGCCCTTCCCACGGCCTTTTGAATTCCAGTGTGATCAGGAGTTTTGAAGATCATGCCTGGCCAGGGAGATGTTGACGCGATGGAACCTCGGCTGTTTTCCCAGGTCAACGTGCAGCTTCCATCTACTGGATGCACTGGGACGCATCTTCAGTGATCTTGTATCCTGAGGTGGTTGGGTGTTTCGGGTCTCCCAACACCAGACCCAAGTCCCCGTGTGTGCCCCCATAGCAACCCACGGATCTGCCTTTTTCAGCCAAAGTCACTTCACTTGCAGATTGGATGGCCCAAACACTTTACAGAGAGAGCGACCCGCAAAGCCTCTACAGCAAACTTCTGTGGATTCATAGGCTGTCATCCAGCCCCTGGCCCTGCACTCCTCCACCAATTCCTGGTACTTGTCACGTTTTCTTTCACTGGCTTCTTCAACTTGCCCTTCCCACGGCCTTGTGAATTCCAGTGTGATCAGGAGTTTTGACGATCATGTCTGGCGGAAGAGATGTTGATGCGATGGAACTTCGGCTGTTTTCCCAGGTCAACGTGCAGCTTCCATCTACTGGATGCACTGGGACGCATCTTCAGTGATCTTGTATCCTGAGGTGGTTGGGTGTTTCGGGTCTCCCAACACCAGACACACCTCTCTCCAGAAGACCCAAGTCCCTGTGTGTGCCCCCATAGCAACCCACGGATCTGCCCTTTTCAGCCAAAGTCACTTCACTTGCAGATTGGATGGCCTGCTTCTTGGCCCAAACACTTTACAGAGAGAGCGACCCGCAAAGCCTCTACAGCAAACTTCTGTGGGTTCATAGGCTGTCATCCAGCCCCTGGCCCTGCACTCCTCCACCAATTCCTGGTACTTGTCACGTTTTCTTTCACTGGCTTCTTCAATTTGCCCTTCCCACTGCCCTGTGAATTCCAGTGTGATCAGGAGTTTTGACGATCATGTCTGGCGGAAGAGATGTTGATGCGATGGAACCTCGGCTGTTTTTCCAGGTCAACGTGCAGCTTCCAGCTACTGGATGCACTGGGATGCATCTTCAGTGATCTTGTATCCTGAGGTGGTTGGGTGTTTCGGGTCTCCCAACACCAGACACACCTCTCTCCAGAAGACCCAAGTCCCTGTGTGTGCCCCCGTAGCAACCCACGGATCTGCCCTTTTCAGCCAAAGTCACTTCACTTGCAGATTGGATGGCCTGCTTCTTGGCCCAAACACTTTACAGAGAGAGCGACCCGCAAAGCCTCTACAGCAAACTTCTGTGGGTTCATAGGCTGTCATCCAGCCCGTGCCCCTGCACTCCTCCACCAATTCCTGGTACTTGTCACGTTTTCTTTCACTGGCTTCTTCAACTTGCCCTTCCCACGGCCTTGTGAATTCCAGTGTGATCAGGAGTTTTGACGATCATGCCTGGCCAGGGAGATGTTGACGCGATGGAACCTCGGCTGTTTTCCCAGGTCAACGTGCAGCTTCCATCTACTGGATGCACTGGGACGCATCTTCAGTGATCTTGTATCCTGAGGTGGTTGGGTGTTTCGGGTCTCCCAATACCAGACACACCTCTCTCCAGAAGACCCAAGTCCCTGTGTGTGCCCCCATAGCAACCCACGGATCTGCCCTTTTCAGCCAAAGTCACTTCACTTGCAGATTGGATGGCCCGCTTCTTGGCCCAAACACTTTACAGAGAGAGCGACCCGCAAAGCCTCTACAGCAAACTTCTGTGGGTTCATAGGCTGTCATCCAGCTCTGACCCCTGCACTCCTCCACCAATTCCTGGTACTTGTCACGTTTTCTTTCACTGGCTTCTTCAACTTGCCCTTCCCACGGCCTTGTGAATTCCAGTGTGATCAGGAGTTTTGACGATCATGTCTGGCCAGGGAGATGTTGACGCGATGGAACCTCAGCTGTTTTCCCAGGTCAACGTGCAGCTTCCAATCAGGGGCTGTGTGGAGGAGGCCTGTTGTCGTCTGTGGACCAACACAAACGTTTGGGACAAGTTTGGGGAACATGTCTCTCCAGCTTTGATGAAGGAGATCTCCTTCTTTAGACCACAATGGTGTTCACTGGTGCTGATGCCTGAGGCTAAACAAAGTGGTGGGCCACCAACCAAGATGGCTTTTGTGCCGGAAACAGAGTGCTAACTGTCCGAATATGTAAGGTGCCTAGATTTGATCATTAAAAGCTGATATGAGTAAAACATGCCAGCTATGCACTGGAATCCATCCAGTGAAATGAAGGATTATCTGTCGGTGGAGTTCCCAGACATATCGAACTATCTTGTGCTCCAGACGTCAATCTACAAGACAAAAGAGGTTAAAACTGACGACAACTTCTTTGTGTGTGGCTGGGTCAAAGACATTGGTATAAAGACTCTCCCGGATAAATCATATGCATCGTTTTTGCTCGGCATCCGTTGCACCGGTCACCCAGGGGGGGGTCCCCACATCTGCGCTCCCTTCCAAGGTTTCTCGTTGTTCCCATTGGGTTGAGTTTTTTCTTGCCCTGATGTGGGATCTGAACCGATGATGTCGTCGTGGCTTGTGCAGCCCTTTTGAGACATTTGTTGTAGTTGCACAGTCTGTTTTTGAGTATGCATGTTTTCTCCCGTCTTTATCAAAGTATAACTATAGATGTCAACATTGTGTATATGCTGAAAGAGTCATTTATGTTTGCTAAAAACTTAACTCTTTTAGGCTTTGCTCACATTTGCTTTCTTTTATTTAGACTCGCCGAGTTGGTGGTTTATGAAACACTTGTAGCAAAAATGAGTTTTCTCAAGCAAACATTTTTTAAAGTGATCACCGGAAACTTGTGTGTTCTTCGACTGGAGTGCATACCATTTTTCTCCTTGCTTTTCGGAAAATGTTAACATCCTTCGCCCTTCTCGATTACCTCTCAAGAAACTCTGAAGAAACGTTTGCAGCAGCCTAAACCAACACAAGTGTAGGGCATGTTTCTTCGCCCAGAACACTATGGGAACAGACGCTCGCTGACCCACCATTTCGAGCCTGGCATGGTTGAAGACGTGACGTCAGGTGAATCCAACCGATACTCTCAGCAACTGCTTTGAGTACCAGATCATGGCGCCAGCGGTACCGAGTTCTATGGAGCCTCTACCAGAGCAAAGGGAACAGGAAGTTTTCTGGGGCAGGCAGGGCATCGTAGACTGCCTGCCCTAGGAACCGGAGGCGGTGGAAGTCTGCCTGCATGATGTCTGACTAGGTGACTTTGTGCTGTAACATGTCTCACCTAGTCCATGCTCCCTGCCGCTTCCTGGAGTAGATGGTGTCTCTCTTTTCCCCAAGCCTGGCTGACTTGGCTTTTGGGGAAGTAACCCAAGACAGCTCATACTGTTGCCAAGACCCCCACCAGGCGTGACTCTGCCACCTCCACTGCTTGTCCACACTTATTTACTATCATTAGTTATTTATTTCTGTTTTTCTTAATACTTCCTGGGACCTGAGTCCACATGTCGTACCGTACACGTGTAAATATGTACGGGTATGACAAATGAAGCTCCTTGAATCCTTGAAGTGTAGCTACCAGGTGTTACTCGTTCTTTCCAGGGCAGCGCAGTCAGGGAATTAGGGTTGTCCCGATACCAATATTTTGGTACTGGTACCAAAATGTATTTCGATACTTTTCTAAATAAAGGGGACCACAAAAAATGTCATTATTGGCTTTATTTTAACAATAAATCTTAGGGTACATTAGACTTTTGTTTATTATTGCAATTTTTTGTCCTTAAATAAAATAGTGAACATGCGAGACAAAAAAAAGAAGACATTTCTAGCATAAGCATTTGAGAGACGTTTCATGAGAGCAGAGTGCGAGTGTGTGCCTTTTTGCCAGTTTGCCGGCAACTCTGTTGAATATTTTTTACTGGATTGTGTTAGTGCTAGTTAATGAAGGGATGCAATGTGCTCCGGTGGCTGTCGTCCCCTAGTCCACCAACAGGGTATTACAGGATTACAAGCTTGTCACTTCAATCATTGATTTGATGTTCATTATTCCCACCTAGTAGTAGTAGGGGTGTGTTTGTGTGTGTGTAGTTACATGTTTTGTGTTGTTTGCTGTGTGATGTTGCCTTTTCCCATTTGATATCAAGTTAATTTTAGTGTGGTGCTGATTGTTGCTTTCATGACTGAAAAGTTACTTCCTGCTTTAAAGTTTTTCAAACACTGCTTGTTGGTCAGCTTACATGAATTCATTTCAAGAATAGCAATGGCTAATCGAAGTAAACATAGCAATACTACAGTAGTTCTGGCTACTAGAGGAGAACAAACAGTGTCGTGGTCACTGATTGGCAGCATTACTATATTGGAGGAAATGAGTGTTAAAGTGACTATGTGGGGGTTATTTCATGTCACATCATGTTAAAGTCCGTATTTAGAAGGTCGGAAACAGTTTCTTTATGCTCTAGCTTTGAAAATTTTTGATTTATAACTAGATGAGGCAATTCCTGAAGGAATTGCGTGTGAATGTTCCACTGCTGAAGTTGAAGTGAAATGCTGACAGAATGTAGTATGAATGTAAGAATAGTTTGAATGTTGAAGAGTTTAAATTTCCAGGAAAACCGGAATTTGGTTTGGAACTTGGGAAAGTGTTAGTTTGAATGTCCAGGATGAGTGGATTGTGTTGAAGTTGGAATGGTTTGAATAGGTTGAAAAATTTGGGATTTGGGCAACTTGTAAAAATGTCCCATTCATTTCAATGGGAACTTCCTGGAAATTTGGGAAATTTGGGAAAAGCTGAATTGGTTGGTGTTGGAATTGTTTGAATCGGTCAAGAAATGTTGAAGTACTAACAGCTTTTTAATTGCGAAATGGTATTACGAAATTTCAGGAAAACTGGGAATTTTTCAAGTTCTTAAATCAACTTGTTTTTTTGTCCTGACTAAGAGGAATGTTTTGGACAGTGGAACGGTTGAAATGGGTTGAAAAATGTTAAAGGAGTCATCGCGCTAAAAAAGGTTGGAAATAAAGTTAGGAAAAAACAGGAATTTCTGGAAATTTGTTGAACATGGAAACATTGTTGTTTGAATTTCCAGGATGAATTTAATATTTTGAAGTTGGGTTGAAAAATGTGGGAATTGTGGATGTTTGAAAAACAGATAATTCATTTTGAATGGGGAAAATGTCCCTAAAAACTGGGAATTCTAGGAAATTCGGGAATTTTTAAAATAATTGTTGAAAGGGAGCACATGTTTCCTGAACAGGCTGAATATTTTGAAATTGGAACGGCTTGAATTGGATACAAAATGTGGGAATTGTGGTACTTTTGAAAAATGTCCCTTTCTTTTCAATGAGAATTTCATGGACATTTGGGAATTTCAGGAAAAGAGGGATTTTCTTTGAAAATGCTAAAAAATGTGAATGTTCTGAATTAGTTTACATGGTTGGTGTTGACATTTTTCAAATCGGTCGAGAAATGTTGAAGTAATAACATTTTAAATTGAGAAATGGTACTACAGAATTTCGGGAAAACCGGGAACTTTTCTAGTTCAAAAAACAACTTTGTTTTTTTTCCTGATTAAGAGGATTTTTTTGATGGTGGAACGGTTGAAGTGGGTTGAAAAATGTGGAAGGAGTCATCGCACTAAAAAAGGTTGGAAATAAGGTTAGAAAAAAACAGGAATTTCTGGAAATGTGTTGAACGTGGAAAAATGGTTGTTTGAATTTCCAGGATTTATTTAATATTTTGAAGTTGGGTTGAAAAATGTGGGAATTGTGGATGTTTGAAAAACGGATAATTCATTTTGAATGTGGAAGATGTCCCTAAAAAACTGGGAATTCTAGGAAATCCAGGAATTTTTAAAATAATTGTTGAAAGGGAGCACATGATTCCTGAACAGGCTGAATATTTTGAAATTGGAACGGTTTGAATTGGATACAAAATGTGGGAATTTTGGAACTTTTGAAAAATGTCCCATTATTTTCAATGAGAATTTCATGGACATTTGGGAATTTCAGGAAAAGAGGGATTTTCTTTGAAAATGCTAAAAAATGTGAATGTTCTGAATTAGTTTACATGGTTGGTGTTGAAATTTTTCAAATCGATCGAGAAATGATGATGTAATAACATTTTAAATTGAGAAATGGTATTACGGAATTTCGGGAAAACTGGGAATTTTTCCAGTTCAAGAAACAACTTTGTTTTTTGTCCTGATTAAGAGGAATTTTTTGACGTTGGAACGGTTGAAGTGGGTTGTAAATGTGGAAGGAGTCATCGCACTAAAGAAGGTTGGAAATAAGGTTTGAAAAAAACAGGAATTTCTGGAAATTTGTTGAACGTGGAAAAATGGTTGTTTGAATTTCCAGGATTAATTTAATATTTTGAAGTTGGGTTGGAAAATGTGGGAATTGTGGATGTTTGAAAAACGGATAATTCATTTTGAATGGGGAAGATGTCCCTAAAAAACTGGGAATTCTAGGAAATTCGGGAATTTTAAAAATAATTGTTGAAAGGGAGCACATGATTCCTGAACAGGCTGAATATTTTGAAGTTGGAACGGTTTGAATTGGATACAAAATGTGGGAATTGTGGATCTTTTGAAAAATGTCCCATTATTTCAATGATAATTTCGTGGACATTTGGGAATTTCAGGAAAAGAGGGATTTTCTTTGAAAATGCTAAAAAATGTGAACGTTCTGAATTAGTTTACATGGTTGGTGTTGACATTTTTCAAATCGGTCGAGAAATGTTGAAATAGTAACATTTTAAATTGAGAAATGGTACTACGGAATTTCAGGAAAACCGGGAACTTTTCTAGTTCAAAAAACAACTTTGTTTTTTTTCCTGATTAAGAGGATTTTTTTGATGGTGGAACGGTTGAAGTGGGTTGAAAAATGTGGAAGGAGTCATCGCAGTAAAGAAGGTTGGAAATAAGGTTAGAAAAAAACAGGAATTTCTGGAAATTTGTTGAACGTGGAAAAATGGTTGTTTGAATTTCCAGGATTAATTTAATATTTTGATGTTGGGTTGAAAAATGTGGGAATTGTGGATGTTTGAAAAACGGATAATTCATTTTGAATGGGGAAGATGTCCCTAAAAAACTGGGAATTCTAGGAAATCCGGGAATTTTAAAAATAATTGTTGAAAGGGAGCACATGATTCCTGAACAGGCTGAATATTTTGAAGTTGGAACGGTTTGAATTGGATACAAAATGTGGGAATTTTGGAACTTTTGAAAAATGTCCCATTATTTTCAATGAGAATTTCATGGACATTTGGGAATTTCAGGAAAAGAGGGATTTTCTTTGAAAATGCTAAAAAAATGTGAATGTTCTGAATTAGTTTACATGGTTGGTGTTGACATTTTTCAAATCGGTCGAGAAATGTTGAAGTAGTAACATTTTAAATTGAGAAATGGTACTACGGAATTTCGGGAAAACCGGGAATTTTTCTAGTTCAAAAAACAACTTTGTTTTTTTCCCTGATTAAGAGGATTTTTTTGGATGGTGGTACGGTTGAAGTGGGTTGAAAAATGTGGAAGGAGTCATCACACTAAAGAAGGTTGGAAATAAGGTTAGAAAAAAACAGGAATTTCTGGAAATTTTTTGAACGTGGAAAAATGGTTGTTTGAATTTCCAGGATGAATTTAATATTTTGAAGTTGGGTTGAAAAATGTGGGAATTGTGGATGTTTGAAAAACGGATAATTCATTTTGAATGGGGAAAATGTCCCTAAAAAACTGGGAATTTTGGAAATCCGGGAATTTTTTAAATAATTGTTGAAAGGGAGCACATGATTCCTGAACAGGCTGAATATTTTGAAGTTGGAACGGTTTGAATTGGATACAAAATGTGGGAATTGTGGAACTTTTGAAAAATGTCCCTTTCTTTTCAATGAGAATTTCATGGACATTTGGGAATTTCAGGAAAAGAGGAATTTTCTTTGAAAATGCTAAAAAAATGTGAATGTTCTGAATTAGTTTACATGGTTGGTGTTGACATTTTTCAAATCGGTCGAGAAATGTTGAAGTAGTAACATTTTAAATTGAGAAATGGTATTACGGAATTTCGGGAAAACCGGGAATTTTTCCAGTTCAAAAAACTACTTTGTTTTTTTTCCTGATTAAGAGGAATTTTTTGACGGTGGAACGGTTGAAGTGGGTTGAAAAATGTGGAAGGAGTCATCGCACTAAAGAAGGTTGGAAATAAGGTTTGAAAAAAAACAGGAATTTCTGGAAATTTGTTGAACGTGGAAAAATGGTTGTTTGAATTTCCAGGATTAATTTAATATTTTGATGTTGGGTTGAAAAATGTGGGAATTGTGGATGTTTGAAAAACGGATAATTCATTTTGAATGGGGAAGATGTCCCTAAAAAACTAGGAAATCTAGGAAATCCGGGAATTTTAAAAATAATTGTCGAAAGGGAGCACATGATTCCTGAACAGGCTGAATATTTTGAAGTTGGAACGGTTTGAATTGGATACAAAATGTGGGAATTTTGGAACTTTTGAAAAATGTCCCATTATTTTCAATGAGAATTTCATGGACATTTGGGAATTTCAGGAAAAGAGGGATTTTCTTTGAAAATGCTAAAAAAATATGTGAATGTTCTGAATTAGTTTACATGGTTGGTGTTGACATTTTTCAAATCGGTCGAGAAATGTTGAACTAGTAACATTTTAAATTGAGAAATGGTACTACGGAATTTCGGGAAAACCGGGAACTTTTCCAGTTCAAAAAACAACTTTGTTATTTTTCCTGATTAAGAGGATTTTTTTGATGGTGGAACGGTTGAAGTGGGTTGAAAAATGTGGAAGGAGTCATTGCACTAAAGAAGGTTGGAAATAAGGTTAGAAAAAAACAGGAATTTCTGGAAATTTGTTGAACGTGGAAAAATGGTTGTTTGAATTTCCAGGATTAATTTAATGTTTTGAAGTTGGGTTGAAAAATGTGGGAATTGTGGAAGTTTGAAAAACGGATAATTCATTTTGAATGGGGAAAATGTCCCTAAAAACTGGGAATTCTAGGAAATCCGGGAATTTTTAAAATAATTGTTGAAAGGGAGCACATGATTCCTGAACAGGCTGAATATTTTGAAATTGGAACGGTTTGATTTTGATACAAAATGTGGGAATTTTGGAACTTTTGAAAAATGTCCCATTCTTTTCAACGAGAATTTCATGGACATTTGGGAATTTCAGGAAAAGAGGGATTTTCTTTGAAAATGCTAAAAAAAATGTGAATGTTCTGAATTAGTTTACATGGTTGGTGTTGACATTTTTCAAATCGGTGGAGAAATGTTGAAGTAGTAACATTTTAAATTGAGAAATGGTACTACGGAATTTCGGGAAAACCGGGAACTTTTCTAGTTAAAAAAAAAACGTTGTTTTTTTTCCTGATTAAGAGGATTTTTTTGATGGTGGAACGGTTGAAGTGGGTTGAAAAATGTGGAAGGAGTCATCGCACTAAAGAAGGTTGGAAATAAGGTTAGAAGAAAACAGGAATTTCTGGAAATTTGTTGAACGTGGAAAAATGGTTGTTTGAATTTCCAGGATTAATTTAATATTTTGAAGTTGGGTTGAAAAATGTGGGAATTGTGGATGTTTGAAAAACAGATAATTAATTTTGAATGTGGAAAATGTCCCTAAAAAACTGGGAATTCTAGGAAATCCGGGAATTTTTTAAATAATTGTTGAAAGGGAGCACATGATTCCTGATCAGGCTGAATATTTTGAAGTTGGAACGGTTTGAATTGGATACAAAATGTGGGAATTGTGGAACTTTTGAAAAATGTCCCATTATTTTCAATGAGAATTTCATGGACATTTGGGAATTTCAGGAAAAGAGGGATTTTCTTTGAAAATGCTAAAAAATGTGAATGTTCTGAATTAGTTTACATAGTTAGTGTTGACATTTTTCAAATCGATCGAGAAATGTTGAACTAGTAACATTTTAAATTGAGAAATGGTTCTACGGAATTTCGGGAAAACCGGGAACTTTCCTAGTTCAAAAAACAACTTTGGTTTTTTTCCTGATTAAGAGGATTTTTTTGATGGTGGAACGGTTGAAGTGGGTTGAAAAATGTGGAAGGAGTCATCGCACTAAAGAAGGTTGGAAATAAGGTTAGAAAAAAACAGGAATTTCTGGAAATTTGTTGAACGTGGAAAAATGGTTGTTTGAATTTCCAGGATTAATTTAATATTTTGATGTTGGGTTGAAAAATGTGGGAATTGTGGATGTTTGAAAAACGGATAATTCATTTTGAATGGGGAAGATGTCCCTAAAAAACTGGGAATTCTAGGAAATCCGGGAATTTTAAAAATAATTGTTGAAAGGGAGCACATGATTCCTGAACAGGCTGAATATTTTGAAGTTGGAACGGTTTGAATTGGATACAAAATGTGGGAATTGTGGATCTTTTGAAAAATGTCCCTTTATTTTCAATGCGAATTTCATGGACATTTGGGATTGTCAGGAAAAGAGGGATTTTCTTTGAAAATGCTAAAAAAATGTGAATGTTCTGAATTAGTTTACATGGTTGGTGTTGACATTTTTCAAATCGGTCGAGAAATGTTGAACTAGTAACATTTTAAATTGAGAAATGGTTCTACGGAATTTCGGGAAAACCGGGAACTTTCCTAGTTCAAAAAACAACTTTGGTTTTTTTCCTGATTAAGAGGATTTTTTTGATGGTGGAACGGTTGAAGTGGGTTGAAAAATGTGGAAGGAGTCATCGCACTAAAGAAGGTTGGAAATAAGGTTAGAAAAAAACAGGAATTTCTGGAAATTTGTTGAACGTGGAAAAATGGTTGTTTGAATTTCCAGGATTAATTTAATATTTTGAAGTTGGGTTGAAAAATGTGGGAATTGTGGAAGTTTGAAAAACGGATAATTCATTTTGAATGGGGAAAATGTCCCTAAAAAACTGGGAATTCTAGGAAATCCGGGAATTTTTAAAATAATTGTTGAAAGGGAGCACATGATTCCTGAACAGGCTGAATATTTTGAAGTTGGAACGGTTTGAATTGGATACAAAATGTGGGAATTGTGGAACTTTTAAAAAATGTCCCTTTCTTTTCAATGAGAATTTCACAGACATTTGGGAATTTCAGGAAAAGAGGGATTTTCTTTGAAAATGCTAAAAAATGTGAATGTTCTGAATTAGTTTACATGGTTGGTGTTGACATTTTTCAAATCGGTCGAGAAATGTTGAAGTAGTAACATTTTAAATTGAGAAATGGTACTACGGAATTTCGGGAAAACCGGGAACTTTTCTAGTTAAAAAAAAACCTTTGTTTTTTTTCCTGATTAAGAGGATTTTTTTGACGGTGGAACGGTTGAAGTGGGTTGAAAAATGTGGAAGGAGTCATCGCACTAAAGAAGGTTGGAAATAAGGTTAGAAAAAAACAGGAATTTCTGGAAATGTGTTGAACGTGGAAAAATGGTTGTTTGAATTTCCAGGATTAATTTAATATTTTGAAGTTGGGTTGAAAAGTGTGGGAATTGTGGATGTTTGAAAAACGGATAATTCATTTTGAATGTGGAAAATGTCCCTAAAAAACTGGGAATTCTAGGAAATCCGGGAATTTTTAAAAATAATTTTTGAAAGGGAGCACATGATTCCTGAACAGGCTGAATATTTTCAAGTTGGAACGGTTTGAATTGGATACAAAATGTGGGAATTGTGGATCTTTTGAAAAATGTCCCATTATTTTCAATGAGAATTTCATGGACATTTGGGAATTTCAGGAAAAGAGGGATTTTCTTTGAAAATGCTAAAAAATGTGAATGTTCTGAATTAGTTTACATGGTTGGTGTTGACATTTTTCAAATCGGTGGAGAAATGTTGAAGTAATAACATTTTAAATTGAGAAATGATATTACGGAATTTCGGGAAAACCGGGAATTTTTCCAGTTCAAAAAACAACTTTGTTTTTTGTCCTGATTAAGAGGAATTTTTTGACGGTGGAACGGTTGAAGTGGGTTGAAAAATGTGGAAGGAGTAGTCGACAGAAGAAAGGGTGAAAAAAGGGTTTGAAAAAAACGGGAATTCTGCAAATTCCTGGCATTTTTTTGAACTTTGAAAAATGATAGTTTGAATGTCCAAGATCAGTGAAATATGTTGAAGGTGGAATGGTTTGAATTGGTTGAAAAATGTGTAAATGGTGGAAGTTTGAAAAATGGCCAATTCATTTTAAATGGGGAAAACGTCCCTGAAAAATAGGAATTCTTGGAAATCCGGGAATTTTTTTCAAAATGTTGAAGGACAGCACACAATTTTGGGTTCAAAAATGTGAAATGAGTCATCGCACTTAAAAAGGTTGGAAATAAGGTTTGAAAAAAACAGTAATTCCTGGAAACTTGTTGAGCGTGGGAAAATTATAGTTTGAATGTCTAGGATAAGTGAAATATGTTGAAGGGGGAATGGTTTGAATCGGTTGAAAAATGTGGAAATGGTGGAAGTTTGAAAAATGTCCAATTCATTTTGAATGGGAAAAATGTCACGGAAAACCTAGAATTCTGGGAAATCTGGGAATTTTTGGAATTTGTCCAGGGAAAACCCGCGATTCCCGATTAGGCTGAACAGTTTGAAGTTGGAATGGTTTGAATCGGATGAAAAATGTGGAAGTTGTGGAACTTTGAAAAATGTGGAAGGAGTAGTCGACAGAAAAAAGGGTGAAAATTGGAGTTTCCAGGATGAGTGGAAAATGTTGAAGGTGGAATTGTTTGAATCGGTTGAAAAATGTGGAAATGGAAGTTTGAAAAATGTCCAATTCATTTTGAATGGGGAAAAATGCCCCGTAAAACCTGGAATTCTGGGAAATCTGGGAATTCTTGGAATTTGTTAAGGGAAAGCCCGCGATTCCCGAATAGGCTGAACAGTTTGAAGTTGGAACGTTTTGAATCGGATGAAAAATGTGGAAATTGCGGAAGTTTGAAAAATGGCCAATTCATTTTGAATGGGGAAAAATGCCCCGTAAAACCTGGAATTCTGGGAAATCTGGGAATTCTTGGAATTTGTCAAGAGAAAGCCCGCGATTCCCGAATAGGCTGAACAGTTTGAAGTTGGAACGTTTTGAATCCGATGAAAAATGTGGAAATTGCGGAAGTTTGAAAAATGGCCAATTCATTTTGAATGGGGAAAAATGCCCCGTAAAACCTGGAATTCTGGGAAATCTGGGAATTTTTGGAATTTGTTAAGGGACAGCCCACGATTCCCGAATAGGCTGAACAGTTTGAAGTTGGAACGTTTTGAATCGGATGAAAAATGTGGAAATTGCGGAAGTTTGAAAAATGGCCAACTCATTTTGAATGGGAACAATGTCCCGGAAAACTTGGAATTCTGGGAAATCTGGGAATTCTTGGAATTTGTCAAGAGAAAGCCCGCGATTCCCGAATAGGCTGAACAGTTTGAAGTTGGAACGTTTTGAATCGGATGAAAAATGTGGAAATTGCGGAAGTTTGAAAAATGGCCAATTAATTTTGAATGGGGAAAAATGCCCCGTAAAACCTGGAATTCTGGGAAATCTGGGAATTCTTGGAATTTGTTAAGGGAAAGCCCGCGATCCCCGAATAGGCTGAACAGTTTGAAGTTGGAACGTTTTGAATCGGATGAAAAATGTGGAAATTGCGGAAGTTTGAAAAATGGCCAATTCATTTTGAATGGGGAAAAATGCCCCGTAAAACCTGGAATTCTGGGAAATCTGGGAATTCTTGGAATTTTTCAAGAGAAAGCCCGCGATTCCCGAATAGGCTGAACAGTTTGAAGTTGGAACGTTTTGAATCGGATGAAAAATGTGGAAATTGCGGAAGTTTAAAAAATGGCCAATTCATTTTGAATGGGGAAAAATGCCCCGTAAAACCTGGAATTCTGGGAAATCTGGGAATTCTTGGAATTTGTTAAGGGAAAGCCCGCGATTCCCGAATAGGCTGAACAGTTTGAAGTTGGAACGTTTTGAATCGGATGAAAAATGTGGAAATTGCGGAAGTTTGAAAAATGGCCAATTCATTTTGAATGGGGAAAAATGCCCCGTAAAACCTGGAATTCTGGTAAATCTGGGAATTCTTGGAATTTGTCAAGGGAAAGCCCGCGATTCCCGAATAGGCCGAACAGTTTGAAGTTGGAACGTTTTGAATCGGATGAAAAATGTGGAAATTGCGGAAGTTTGAAAAATGGCCAATTCATTTTGAATGGGAACAATGTCCCGGAAAACTTGGAATTCTGGGAAATCTGGGAATTCTTGGAATTTGTCAAGAGAAAGCCCGCGATTCCCGAATAGGCTGAACAGTTTGAAGTTGGAACGTTTTGAATCGGATGAAAAATGTGGAAATTGCGGAAGTTTGAAAAATGGCCAATTCATTTTGAATGGGGAAAAATGCCCCGTAAAACCTGGAATTCTGGGAAATCTGGGAATTTTTGGAATTTGTCAAGGGAAAGCCCGCGATTCCCGAATAGGCTGAACAGTTTGAAGTTGGAACGTTTTGAATCGGATGAAAAATGTGGAAATTGCGGAAGTTTGAAAAATGGCCAATTCATTTTGAATGGGGAAAAATGCCCCGTAAAACCTGGAATTCTGGGAAATCTGGGAATTCTTGGAATTTGTTAAGGGAAAGCCCGCGATTCCCGAATAGGCTGAACAGTTTGAAGTTGGAACGTTTTGAATCGGATGAAAAATGTGGAAATTGCGGAAGTTTGAAAAATGACCAACTCATTTTGAATGGGAACAATGTCCCGGAAAACTTGGAATTCTGGGAAATCTGGGAATTCTTGGAATTTGTCAAGAGAAAGCCCACGATTCCCGAATAGGCTGAACAGTTTGAAGTTGGAACGTTTTGAATCCGATGAAAAATGTGGAAATTGCGGAAGTTTGAAAAATGGCCAATTCATTTTGAATGGGAACAATGTCACGGAAAACCTAGAATTCTGGGAAATCTGGGAATTTTTGGAATTTGTCCATCGAAAACCCGCGATTCCCGATTAGGCTGAACAGTTTGAAGTTGGAACGGTTTGAATCGGATGAAAAATGTGGAAGTTGTGGAACTTTGAAAAATGTGGAAGGAGTAGTCGACAGAAAAAAGGGTGAAAATTGGAGTTTCCAGGATGAGTGGAAAATGTTGAAGGTGGAATTGTTTGAATCGGTTGAAAAATGTGGAAATGGAAGTTTGAAAAATGTCCAATTCATTTTGAATGGGGAAAAATGCCCCGTAAAACCTGGAATTCTGGGAAATCTGGGAATTTTTGGAATTTGTCAAGGGAAAGCCCGCGATTCCCGAATAGGCTGAACAGTTTGAAGTTGGAACGTTTTGAATCGGATGAAAAATGTGGAAATTGCGGAAGTTTGAAAAATGGCCAATTCATTTTGAATGGGGAAAAATGCCCCGTAAAACCTGGAATTCTGGGAAATCTGGGAATTCTTGGAATTTGTTAAGGGAAAGCCCGCATTCCCGAATAGGCTGAACAGTTTGAAGTTGGAACGTTTTGAATCGGATGAAAAATGTGGAAATTGCGGAAGTTTGAAAAATGACCAACTCATTTTGAATGGGAACAATGTCCCGGAAAACTTGGAATTCTGGGAAATCTGGGAATTTTTGGAATTTGTCCATCGAAAACCCGCGATTCCCGATTAGGCTGAACAGTTTGAAGTTGGAACGGTTTGAATCGGATGAAAAATGTGGAAGTTGTGGAACTTTGAAAAATGTGGAAGGAGTAGTCGACAGAAAAAAGGGTGAAAATTGGAGTTTCCAGGATGAGTGGAAAATGTTGAAGGTGGAATTGTTTGAATCGGTTGAAAAATGTGGAAATGGAAGTTTGAAAAATGTCCAATTCATTTTGAATGGGGAAAAATGCCCCGTAAAACCTGGAATTCTGGGAAATCTGGGAATTTTTGGAATTTGTCAAGGGAAAGCCCGCGATTCCCGAATAGGCTGAACAGTTTGAAGTTGGAACGTTTTGAATCGGATGAAAAATGTGGAAATTGCGGAAGTTTGAAAAATGGCCAATTCATTTTGAATGGGGAAAAATGCCCCGTAAAACCTGGAATTCTGGGAAATCTGGGAATTCTTGGAATTTGTTAAGGGAAAGCCCGCATTCCCGAATAGGCTGAACAGTTTGAAGTTGGAACGTTTTGAATCGGATGAAAAATGTGGAAATTGCGGAAGTTTGAAAAATGACCAACTCATTTTGAATGGGAACAATGTCCCGGAAAACTTGGAATTCTGGGAAATCTGGGAATTCTTGGAATTTGTCAAGAGAAAGCTCGCGATTCCCGAATAGGCTGAACAGTTTGAAGTTGGAACGTTTTGAATCGGATGAAAAATTTGGAAATTGCGGAAGTTTGAAAAATGGCCAACTCATTTTGAATGGGAACAATGTCCCGGAAAACTTGGAATTCTGGGAAATCTGGGAATTCTTGGAATTTGTCAAGAGAAAGCCCACGATTCCCGAATAGGCTGAACAGTTTGAAGTTGGAACGTTTTGAATCCGATGAAAAATGTGGAAATTGCGGAAGTTTGAAAAATGGCCAATTCATTTTGAATGGGGAAAAATGCCCCGTAAAACCTGGAATTCTGGGAAATCTGGGAATTCTTGGAATTTGTCAAGGGAAAGCCCGCGATTCCAGAATAGGTTGAACAGTTTGAAGTTGGAACGTTTTGAATCGGATGAAAAATGTGGAAATTGCGGAAGTTTGAAAAATGGCCAATTCATTTTGAATGGGGAAAAATTCCCCGTAAAACCTGGAATTCTGGGAAATCTGGGAATTCTTGGAATTTGTTAAGGGAAAGCCCGCGATTCCCGAATAGGCTGAACAGTTTGAAGTTGGAACGTTTTGAATCGGATGAAAAATGTGGAAATTGCGGAAGTTTGAAAAATGGCCAATTCATTTTGAATGGGGAAAAATGCCTCGTAAAACCTGGAATTCTGGGAAATCTGGGAATTCTTGGAATTTGTCAAGAGAAAGCCCGCGGTTCCCGAATAGGCTGAACAGTTTGAAGTTGGAACGTTTTGAATCGGATGAAAAATGTGGAAATTGCGGAAGTTTGAAAAATGGCCAATTCATTTTGAATGGGGAAAAATGCCCCGTAAAACCTGGAATTCTGGGAAATCTGGGAATTCTTGGAATTTGTTAAGGGAAAGCCCGCGATTCCCGAATAGGCTGAACAGTTTGAAGTTGGAACGTTTTGAATCGGATGAAAAATGTGGAAATTGCGGAAGTTTGAAAAATGGCCAATTCATTTTGAATGGGGAAAAATGCCCCGTAAAACCTGGAATTCTGGGAAATCTGGGAATTCTTGGAATTTGTTAAGGGAAAGCCCGCGATTCCCGAATAGGCTGAACAGTTTGAAGTTAGAACGTTTTGAATCGGATGAAAAATGTGGAAATTGCGGAAGTTTGAAAAATGGCCAATTCATTTTGAATGGGGAAAAATGCCCCGTAAAACCTGGAATTCTGGGAAATCTGGGAATTCTTGGAATTTGTCAAGGGAAAGCCCGCTATTCCCGAATAGGCTGAACAGTTTGAAGTTGGAACGTTTTGAATCGGATGAAAAATGTGGAAATTGCGGAAGTTTGAAAAATGGCCAATTCATTTTGAATGGGGAAAAATGCCCCGTAAAACCTGGAATTCTGGGAAATCTGGGAATTCTTGGAATTTGTCAAGAGAAAGCCCGCGATTCCCGAATAGGCTGAACAGTTTGAAGTTGGAACGTTTTGAATCGGATGAAAAATGTGGAAATTGCGGAAGTTTGAAAAATGGCCAATTCATTTTGAATGGGGAAAAATGCCCCGTAAAACCTGGAATTCTGGGAAATCTGGGAATTCTTGGAATTTGTTAAGGGAAAGCCCGCGATTCCCGAATAGGCTGAACAGTTTGAAGTTGGAACGTTTTGAATCGGATGAAAAATGTGGAAATTGCGGAAGTTTGAAAAATGGCCAATTCATTTTGAATGGGGAAAAATGCCTCGTAAAACCTGGAATTCTGGGAAATCTGGGAATTCTTGGAATTGTTAAGGGAAAGCCCACGATTCCCGAATAGGCTGAACAGTTTGAAGTTGGAACGTTTTGAATCGGATGAAAAATGTGGAAATTGCGGAAGTTTGAAAAATGGCCAACTCATTTTGAATGGGAACAATGTCCCGTAAAACCTGGAATTCTGGGAAATCTGGGATTTCTTGGAATTTTTTAAAGGAAAGCCCGCGATTCCCGAATAGGCTGAACAGTTTGAAGTTGGAACGTTTTGAATTGGATGAAAAATGTGGAAATTGCGGAAGTTTGAAAAATGGCCAACTAATTTTGAATGGGAACAATGTCCCGGAAAACCTAGAATTCTGGGAAATCTGGGAGTTATTGGAATTTGTCAAGAGAAAGCCCGCGATTCCCGAATAGGCTGAACAGTTTGAAGTTGGAACGTTTTGAATCGGATGAAAAATGTGGAAATTGCGGAAGTTTGAAAAATGGCCAACTCATTTTGAATGGGAACAATGTCCCGGAAAACCTGGAATTCTGGAAAATCTGGGAATTCTTGGAATTTGTCAAGAGAAAGCCCGCGATTCCCGAATAGGCTGAACAGTTTGAAGTTGGAACGTTTTGAATCGGATGAAAAATGTGGAAATTGCGGAAGTTTGAAAAATGGCCAATTCATTTTGAATGGGGAAAAATGCCCCGTAAAACCTGGAATTCTGGGAAATCTGGGAATTCTTGGAATTTGTCAAGAGAAAGCCCGCGATTCCCGAATAGGCTGAACAGTTTGAAGTTGGAACGTTTTGAATGGGATGAAAAATGTGGAAGGTAGAGCGCGCAAAAATGTGGAGAAAAAGAAGAAGAATAAATAGATGAATGTTGGTGTAGAAAAGGTGTGAATGTTTTGGAACATTCCCACAATCAATAACTTGTACTTATCAGAAATGAATGTACCATGTTGAGGCACTTAAGCACATGAAGGAGGCTTTTTTAGCGTCCCTTCACTGGCTCCCTGTGCGTTACCGAATCAATTTTAAACTCCTTTTATTTGTTTTTAAATGTCTAAACAACCTCGCGCCAACCTATCTCTCCGACCTCCTTCAGCCTTACTGCCCCACCCGATCCTTAAGATCAGCCGATCAGCTGCTGTTGACGGTCCCTGACACAAGGCTGAAGCTTAGAGGTGACAGAGCTTTCGCCGTTGCTGCTCCCGAGCTCTGGAACGACCTACCCCTGAGTGTTAGACAAGCCTCCTCTCTTCCTGTTTTTAAATCTCTCTTAAAAACATACTTTTATTCCATGGCTTTTAACACTGAGTGATATCCATCCTGCAATGGCGCCCCATAATACACCTGCTGTGATCCTGTTTTTATGTTTTTATGTTTTTATTAATTCTATTTTAATTATTTATTTTTTATCGTGTTCTGTTTGTGTTGTGTTGTGTTTGCTCGGCACTCGTTTTATCTTTTAACCTGTTCATTGTACAGCACTTTGGCTACCCCTGTGGTCAATTTTAAATGTGCTCTATAAATAAAGTTGATTTGATTTGATTTGATTCACTACACTACTTAAAAATCAATGTTAAATCATTCACAATTCCCTTGTGGATCAATAAAGTTTGTCTAAGTCTAAATCTAAAAAACAAATTCTGAAGGTGAACTACGATAAGTGAAATATTAACAATGTCAAGTAAGAAGCGGATGCCAGTTAAAGATAAATATATTTCTATATTTATTTAGGCTTAAAATGAGTAGTATTTAAAAAAGAGAGAATGGTAAAAGGGTAAAAAAAAAGAAAGAAAAAAAAGACAAGACAATTGTCTTTTTAGCATGTTTTCTGTTAAATATTACACAAAATAAATAAATTCAAAGAAAACTCATGATTGGATGTTCTTTGACCTGGTCTTTGTCCGTCTTCTCAGTCCATAGTCACATCTGCTGTTATTATTACTTTTATAACTTAGACTGTAAAATATAATAGAGGTTGTATATATCTTTCTTTCACAATTGTCCTCGCGCTTCCTCCTCAGTGCGTCCTTCACATCCAACAATCTCCCGAGTGCTTCCGAACCCTCAACCCCCCCCCCCGACGTCCAGTCACCGAGGATGCACCCCGATGGGCAGGAAGTGAGTGGTTGTGTTTTTCCTCCTGGTCTTCTTGCCCCTGACCGCCTTGCCGTTGGCGTTGAGTCCCACAAACATGTGCTTGCGCTTGTTGCGCCACTCCGCTGAAGCGTAGGTGTTGTACTTGTTCTCCTCGATGCGCTCGATCAGGCGACAGTCGGGGCCGAAGTCCCTCTGCGGGAGACAAGCAGAGTGGGGAAAGGTTCACTGGTGTTTAGTGAGTGTAGGCTCTCTTTCCAAACAGCAGATCTTTGTTCAAAATGTTCATTAGTGCAGTCTTTTTCAACATTTTTTGAAGCCAAGGCACATTTGTTTGCGTTGACAAAATGCGGAGGCAGCAGAAATCATTCAAAAATGAAACTCAGTTGACAGTAAAAAGTCGTTGGATATGACTTTAAAGCATAACCAATATAGCTCTTGTCTCAAAGTAGGTGTACTGTCACCACCTGTCACATCACACCCTGACTTATTTTTGATTGTCATGTCATGTTCGGATGTTCTTTGTGCTCCACACGCTGTAAGTCTTTGCTGTCGTCCAGCGTTTACTTTGCAACCAGTTCAGTTCTAGCTTCGTTTTGCATAGCCTTCCCTAAGCTTCAATGCCTTTTCTTAGCGGCACTTGCCTTTTGTTTATTTTTTGGTTGCGCCTGCCACCCGCTGCGGTCTGCATATTGTGATCACGACAAACCATGTTCCCGACATCTACAAAGCAATTAGCTACCTGCTGCCACCTACTGATATGGAAGAGTGTTACACGGCACACAGTTAAACGCTTTGTTTTTGCAATCAAGACTGTTTAAGTTGTTTTTAATCCTTCTTTGTGGGGACATTGTTGATTGTCATGTCATGTCTGGATGCTCTACAGTAAGTCTTTGCTGTCGTCCAGCATTATGTTTTTGTTTACTTTGTAGCCAGTTCAGTTTTAGTTTCGTTCGGCATAGCCTTCCCTAAGCTTCAATGCCTTTTCTTAGGGGCACTCACCTTTTGTTTATTTTTTACCGCTGTTCCCGACATCTACAAAGCATTTAGCTACCTGCTGCCACCTACTGATATGGAAGAGTATTACACGGTACACAGCAGTTCCATGTCTTCCTTAAACGCTTTGTTTTTGCAATCAAGACTATTTCAGTTGTTTTTAATCCTTCTTTGTGGGGACATTGTTGATTGTCATGTCATGTTCGGATGTACTTTGTGGACGCCGTCTGCTCCACACGCAGTAAGTCTTTGCTGTCGTCCAGCATTATGTTTTTGTTTACTTTGTAGCCAGTTCAGTTTTAGTTTCGTTCGGCATAGCCTTCCCTAAGCTTCAATGCCTTTTCTTAGGGGCACTCACCTTTTGTTTATTTTTTACCGCTGTTCCCGACATCTACAAAGCATTTAGCTACCTGCTGCCACCTACTGATATGGAAGAGTATTACACGGCACACAGCAGTTCCATGTCTTCCTTAAACGCTTTGTTTTTGCAATCAAGACTATTTCAGTTGTTTTTAATCCTTCTTTGTGGGGACATTGTTGATTGTCATGTCATGTTCGGATGTACTTTGTGGACGCCGTCTGCTCCACACGCAGTAAGTCTTTGCTGTCGTCCAGCATTATGTTTTTGTTTACTTTGTAGCCAGTTCAGTTTTAGTTTCGTTCGGCATAGCCTTGCCTAAGCTTCAATGCCTTTTCTTAGGGGCACTCACCTTTTGTTTATTTTTGGTTTAAGCATTACACACTTTTTTACCTGCACACTGCCTACCGCTGTTCCCGACATCTACAAAGCATTTAGCTACCTGCTGCCACCTACTGATATGGAAGAGCATTACACGGCACACAGCAGTTTCATGTCTTCCTTAAACGCTTTGTTTTTGCAATCAAGACTATTTCAGTTGTTTTTAATCCTTCTTTGTGGGGACATTGTTGATTGTCATGTCTGGATGTTCCACAGTAAGTCTTTGCTGTCGTCCAGCATTATGTTTTTGTTTACTTTGTAGCCAGTTCAGTTTTAGTTTCGTTCGGCATAGCCTTCCCTAAGCTTCAATGCCTTTTCTTAGGGGCACTCACCTTTTGTTTATTTTTTACCGCTGTTCCCGACATCTACAAAGCATTTAGCTACCTGCTGCCACCTACTGATATGGAAGAGTATTACACGGCACACAGCAGTTTCATGTCTTCCTTAAACGCTTTGTTTTTGCAATCAAGACTATTTAAGTTGTTTTTAATCCTTCTTTGTGGGGACATTGTTGATTGTCATGTCATGTTTGGATGTACTTTGTGGGCGCTGTCTACTCCACACGCAGTAAGTCTTTGCTGTCGTCCAGCATTATGTTTTTGTTTACTTTGTAGCCAGTTCAGTTTTAGTTTTGTTCAGCATAGCCTTCCCTAATCTTCAATGCCTTTTCTTAGGGGCACTCACCTTTTGTTTATTTTTGGTTTAAGCATTAGACACTTTTTTACCTGCACACTGTCTACCGCTGTTCCCGACATCTACAAAGCATTTAGCTACTTGCTGCCACCTACTCATATGGAAGAGTATTACACCGCACACAGCAGTTTCATGTCTTCCTTAAACGTTTTGTTTTTGCAATCAGGACTATTTCAGTTGTTTTTAATCCTTCTTTGTGGGGACATTGTTGATTGTCATGTCATGTCTGGATGCTCCACAGTAAGTCTTTGCTGTCGTCCAGCATTATGTTTTTGTTTACTTTGTAGCCAGTTCAGTTTTAGTTTCGTTCTGCATAGCCTTCCCTAAGCTTCAATGCCTTTTCTTAGGGGCACTCACCTTTTGTTTATTTTTGGTTTAAGCATTAGACACTTTTTTACCTGCACAGAGCCTCCCGCTGTTTCCCACATCTACAAAGCAATTAGCTACCTGCTGCCACCTACTGATATGGAAGAGTATTACACGGCACACAGCAGTTTCATGTCCTCCTTAAACGCTTTGTTTTTGCAATCAAGACTATTTCAGTTGTTTTTAATCCTTCTTTGTGGGGACATTGTTGATTGTCATGTCATGTCTGGATGCTCCACAGTAAGTCTTTGCTGTCGTCCAGCATTTTGTTTTTGTTTACATAGTAGCCAGTTCAGTTTTAGTTTCGTTCGGCATAGCCTTCCCTAAGCTTCAGTGCCTTTTCTTAGGGGCACTCACCTTTTGTTTATTTTTGGTTTAAGCATTAGACACTTTTTTACCTGCACACTGCCTCCCGCTGTTCCCGACATCTACAAAGCATTTAGCTACCTGCTGCCACCTACTGATATGGAAGAGTATTACACGGCACACAGCGGTTTCATGTCTTCCTCGAGACTATTTAAGTTGTCTTAATCCTTCTTTGTGGGGAGATTGTTGATTGTCATGTCATGTTCGGATGTACTTTGTGGACGCCGTCTGCTCCACACGCAGTAAGTCTTTGCTGTCGTCCAGCATTATGTTTTTGTTTACTTTGTAGCCAGTTCAGTTTTAGTTTCGTTCTGCATAGCCTTCCCTAAGCTTCAATGCCTTTTCTTAGGGGCACTCACCTTTTGTTTATTTTTGGTTTAAGCATTAGACACTTTTTTACCTGCACACTGCCTACCGCTGTTCCCGACATCTACAAAGCATTTAGCTACCTGCTGCCACCTACTGATATGGAAGAGTATTACACGGTACACAGCAGTTCCATGTCTTCCTTAAACGCTTTGTTTTTGCAATCAAGACTATTTCAGTTGTTTTTAATCCTTCTTTGTGGGGACATTGTTGATTGTCATGTCTGGATGCTCCACAGTAAGTCTTTGCTGTCGTCCAGCATTTTGTTTTTGTTTACTTTGTAGCCAGTTCAGTTTTAGTTTCGTTCGGCATAGCCTTCCCTAAGCTTCAATGCCTTTTCTTAGGGGCACTCACCTTTTGTTTATTTTTTACCGCTGTTCCCGACATCTACAAAGCATTTAGCTACCTGCTGCCACCTACTGATATGGAAGAGTATTACACGGTACACAGCAGTTCCATGTCTTCCTTAAACGCTTTGTTTTTGCAATCAAGACTATTTCAGTTGTTTTTAATCCTTCTTTGTGGGGACATTGTTGATTGTCATGTCATGTTCGGATGTACTTTGTGGACGCCGTCTGCTCCATACGCAGTAAGTCTTTGCTGTCATCCAGCATTATGTTTTTGTTTACTTTGTAGCCAGTTCAGTTTTAGCTTCATTCTGCATAGCCTTTCCTAAGCTTCAATGCCTTTTCTTAGGGGCACTCACGTTTTGTTTAATTTTTGGTTTAAGCATTAGACACTTTTTTACCTGCACCCTGCCTACCGCTGTTCCCGACATCTACAAAGCATTTAGCTACCTGCTGCCACCTACTGATATGGAAGAGTATTACACGGCACACAGCAGTTTCATGTCCTCCTTAAACGCTTTGTTTTTGCAATCAAGACTATTTCAGTTGTTTTTAATCCTTCTTTGTGGGGACATTGTTGATTGTCATGTCTGGATGTTCCACAGTAAGTCTTTGCTGTCGTCCAGCATTATGTTTTTGTTTACTTTGTAGCCAGTTCAGTTTTAGTTTCGTTCGGCATAGCCTTCCCTAAGCTTCAATGCCTTTTCTTAGGGGCACTCACCTTTTGTTTATTTTTTACCGCTGTTCCCGACATCTACAAAGCATTTAGCTACCTGCTGCCACCTACTGATATGGAAGAGTATTACACGGTACACAGCAGTTCCATGTCTTCCTTAAACGCTTTGTTTTTGCAATCAAGACTATTTCAGTTGTTTTTAATCCTTCTTTGTGGGGACATTGTTGATTGTCATGTCATGTTCGGATGTACTTTGTGGACGCCGTCTGCTCCATACGCAGTAAGTCTTTGCTGTCATCCAGCATTATGTTTTTGTTTACTTTGTAGCCAGTTCAGTTTTAGCTTCATTCTGCATAGCCTTTCCTAAGCTTCAATGCCTTTTCTTAGGGGCACTCACGTTTTGTTTAATTTTTGGTTTAAGCATTAGACACTTTTTTACCTGCACCCTGCCTACCGCTGTTCCCGACATCTACAAAGCATTTAGCTACCTGCTGCCACCTACTGATATGGAAGAGTATTACACGGCACACAGCAGTTTCATGTCCTCCTTAAACGCTTTGTTTTTGCAATCAAGACTATTTCAGTTGTTTTTAATCCTTCTTTGTGGGGACATTGTTGATTGTCATGTCTGGATGTTCCACAGTAAGTCTTTGCTGTCGTCCAGCATTATGTTTTTGTTTACTTTGTAGCCAGTTCAGTTTTAGTTTCGTTCGGCATAGCCTTCCCTAAGCTTCAATGCCTTTTCTTAGGGGCACTCACCTTTTGTTCATTTTTTACCGCTGTTCCCGACATCTACAAAGCATTTAGCTACCTGCTGCCACCTACTGATATGGAAGAGTATTACACGGCACACAGCAGTTCCATGTCTTCCTTAAACGCTTTGTTTTTGCAATCAAGACTATTTCAGTTGTTTTTAATCCTTCTTTGTGGGGACATTGTTGATTGTCATGTCATGTTCGGATGTACTTTGTGGACGCCGTCTGCTCCATACGCAGTAAGTCTTTGCTGTCGTCCAGCATTATGTTTTTGTTTACTTTGTAGCCAGTTCAGTTTTAGTTTCGTTCTGCATAGCCTTCCCTAAGCTTCAATGCCTTTTCTTAGGGGCACTCACCTTTTGTTTATTTTTGGTTTAAGCATTAGACACTTTTTTACCTGCACACTGCCTACCGCTGTTTCCGACATCTACAAAGCATTTAGCTACTTGCTGCCACCTACTCATATGGAAGAGTATTACACGGCACACAGCAGTTTCATGTCTTCCTTAAACGTTTTGTTTTTGCAATCAAGACTATTTCAGTTGTTTTTAATCCTTCTTTGTGGGGACATTGTTGATTGTCATGTCTGGATGTTCCACAGTAAGTCTTTGCTGTCGTCCAGCATTATGTTTTTGCTTACTTTGTAGCCAGTTCAGTTTTAGTTTCGTTCGGCATAGCCTTCCCTAAGCTTCAATGCCTTTTCTTAGGGGCACTGACCTTTTGTTTATTTTTTACCACTGTTCCCGACATCTACAAAGCATTTAGCTACCTGCTGCCACCTACTGATATGGAAGAGTATTACACGGCACACAGCAGTTCCATGTCTTCCTTAAACGCTTTGTTTTTGCAATCAAGACTATTTCAGTTGTTTTTAATCCTTCTTTGTGGGGACATTGTTGATTGTCATGTCATGTTCGGATGTACTTTGTGGACGCCGTCTGCTCCATACGCAGTAAGTCTTTGCTGTCATCCAGCATTATGTTTTTGTTTACTTTGTAGCCAGTTCAGTTTTAGTTTCGTTCTGCATAGCCTTTCCTAAGCTTCAATGCCTTTTCTTAGGGGCACTCACCTTTTGTTTAATTTTTGGTTTAAGCATTAGACACTTTTTTACCTGCACCCTGCCTACCGCTGTTCCCGACATCTACAAAGCATTTAGCTACCTGCTGCCACCTACTGATATGGAAGAGTATTACACGGCACACAGCAGTTTCATGTCTTCCATAAACACTTTGTTTTTGCAATCAATACTATTTCAGTTGTTTTTAATCCTTCTTTGTGGGGACATTGTTTATTGTCATGTCTGGATGTTCCACAGTAAGTCTTTGCTGTCGTCCAGCATTTTGTTTTTGTTTACTTTGTAGCCAGTTCAGTTTTAGTTTCGTTCGGCATAGCCTTCCCTAAGCTTCAATGCCTTTTCTTAGGGGCACTCACCTTTTGTTTATTTTTTACCGCTGTTCCCGACATCTACAAAGCATTTAGCTACCTGCTGCCACCTACTGATATGGAAGAGTATTACACGGTACACAGCAGTTCCATGTCTTCCTTAAACGCTTTGTTTTTGCAATCAAGACTATTTAAGTTGTTTTTAATCCTTCTTTGTGGGGACATTGTTGATTGTCATGTCATGTCTAGATGCTCCACAGTAAGTCTTTGCTGTCGTCCAGCATTATGTTTTTGTTTACTTTGTAGCCAGTTCAGTTTTAGTTTCGTTCTGCATAGCCTTCCCTAAGCTTCAATGCCTTTTCTTAGGGGCACTCACCTTTTGTTTATTTTTGGTTTAAGCATTAGACACTTTTTTACCTGCACAGAGCCTCCCGCTGTTTCCCACATCTACAAAGCAATTAGCTACCTGCTGCCACCTACTGATATGGAAGAGCATTACACGGCACACAGCAGTTTCATGTCTTCCTCGAGACTATTTAAGTTGTTTTAATCCTTCTTTGTGGGGACATTGTTGATCGTCATGTCATGTTCGGATGTACTTTGTGGACGCCGTCTGCTCCACGCGCAGTAAGTCTTTGCTGTCGTCCAGCATTCTGTATCTACATGTTATGTACCTACATGTTATGTATCTACATGTTATGTATCTACATGTTGTGTATCTACATGTTACGTAGCTACATGTTACGTATCTACATGTTGTGTACCTACATGTTATGTATCTACATGTTGTGTACCTACATGTTATGTATCTACATGTTATGTATCTACATGTTGTGTATCTACATGTTATGTAGCTACATCGTATGTAGCTACATGTTATGTATCTACATGTTATGTATCTACATTTTATGTAGATACATGTCATGTATCTACATGTCATGTATCTACATGTTATGTATTTACATGTCATGTATCTACATGTTATGTATCTACATCTTGTGTATCTACATGTTATGTATCTACATGTTATGTATCTACATGTGCACAGGAGGGGAGCTGGTTAACGCATGAGTGTAGCGTGTGTGCGTTTGTGAGAATGTCAAGGTGTTGTTGAGTGATGTCAGTGAGTGAGTGTGCGAGTATAGAGAGAGAGAGGGAGAGGGAGTGCGTGCACTGCGTAGTAGAGTGATGAATGGGTCTGATTGTGTTCTGCAAAACTAATAATAAAGCAAGTAAAGAGCTTTAAAAAATGAATAATCGTGGCAGCTTTTAGTGACTTTTGAAACTGACATCATCTGGTAACACGAGAGGAAAAAAACATGTTTACTAATTCCAGATGCAAAAAAACCCCAAAAAGTGCTGTCTTTATGCATATTTTGCCAGTCCATCATAACGTTTGTGCGGTGTTCCAATACGTGTATTACGTCAGTTTCGATACATTTACAAAGGTGAATAAAAGCGTGTCAAATGGTTTCCATGCGGCTTGAATCAAGGCTTGTTTATGGCAGGATTTGTGTGACAATAGAAATGTAATCACACTCTGTTAGCATCAACCTGCCAATAGAAGGAGACATGATTTCATTGGACGACTCCCAGATAAAGAAGTGGCTCTGACGCAGCCATCGAGTGTAATCAAACGCCGGCCCTTCAGCCCTTCAGCCCAGCGCCCAGCGAGGCTTGTGTTGCAAGGCCAGCGCGGGAGCGACCACGTCATGGGAATTCGCTTTGGGAGGCCACGCAACAGAATGCCTTTTCTCTTTTTTTCTTGGCCAGCGTGTGTCATTTCATCTGTGCCGCTGCACAGACAAGCTCAAACGTTGCCTCTTTCGCACTGAGAGAAAAGAGATGAAACGAGGGCCGCGTCCCCCGTGCCCCCCCCCCCCCCCCCCCCCACCACCCTTTTAGGCGGCAATGGCACTGAAGCAGGTGCAGGATATTGTGTTTCCTGTCTCTGAATGGACACAACGCACATTTACTCACTTTGCTTCCTGTTGCTGGAGTAGATACACCTTTGACACTGGAGACCTACTAAATATCTACTTTTAGTAGGAGCAGAGGTGGGTAGAGTAGCCAGAAATTGTACTCAAGTAAGAGTACTGTTACTTTAGTGATTTATTACTCAAGTAAAAGTAAGGAGTAGTCACCCAAATATTTACTTGAGTAAAAGTAAAAAGTATGTTGTGAAAAAACTACTCAAGTACTGAGTAACTGATGAGTAACATACACACTCATATCATATATATATATATATATATATATATATATACATACATACATATACATTGATGTATACAGTATATAATTTATAATTTATATGTATTTATTTTGCTGTTTTTGTTTACATGTTAAAGGTGTTTTAATGAATATACATGCATGTTTAACATATAGATTCCTTTCTTTCATGAGGACTAAAATATAAGTTGGTGTATTACCTGATTCTGATGACTTGCGTTGATTGTAATCAGACAGTAGTGCTGATAACGTCCACGTTTTCAAATGGAGGAGAAGAAAAGTTCCTCCTTTCGGTCCAATACCACATTAAAGTGGTGGGTTTTTGGCATCTTATTTGTCCAGCTTCCATATTCGTTTTTATACACTTTACAAGAAATATATTGGCGTCAAACTCCGTAGCTTGCTAGCTTGTTTGCGCTGGCTTTCGGAGACTCTTGTTTTGAAAGTGCAGGCGCGATGGAGCGGCACTTTTATTGTGAAGACAGGAACGTCCTCATGTGCGGTCAGTCTTTAGGCTTTTGACGGGATGCACGGTTGAAATAAAAAAGTATTTTTTTTCCTTCACACTTTTGATTGATTGATTGTAACTTTTATTATTAGATTGCACAGTACAGTACACATTCCGTACAATTGACCACTAAATGTCAGGTCATGTAAGTCATGTAAGTCAGGTCATGTGACCACCTGGCTCTGTTTGATTGGTCCAACGTCACCAGTGAATGCATCTGATTGGTGGAACGAAGTGAAACGTCACCAGTAAGGCAGGCACTATGAAGGTCTGTCTGACAGACCAAAACAAACAAAGCGTGCATTAACAGATCGATAAAAATTAGTAGCGAGTAGCGAGCTGAATGTAGATAAAAGTAGCGGAGTAAAAGTAGCGTTTCTTCTCTATAAATATACTTAAGTAAAAGTAAAAGTATGTTGCATTAAAACTACTCTTAGAAGTACAATTTATCCCAAAAGTTACTCAAGTAGATGTAACGGAGTAAATGTAGCGCGTTACTACCCACCTCTGAGTAGGAGACTAGATTAGGCAATTCCTAAAGGAATTGTGTGTGAATGCTCCAATGCTGAAGTTGAACTTCAAAATGACTAATTGATGAAGGAGAGCACACAATTCCTGAACAGGCTGATTATTTAGAAGTTGGAACGGTTTGAATCGGATACAAAATGTGGGAGTTGTGGAACTTTGAAAGATGTCCCATTCTTTTCAACGGGAATTTCGGGAACAGCGGGAATTTTTGGGAAAATGCGAAATATTTTTGAATGTTGTGAATGATTTTGGTTGGTGGTGTTGGAATTTTTCAAATCGGTCGAAAAATGTTGTAGCAATAACATTTTTAATTGAGAAAGAGTATTACAGATTTCCTGGAATTTTGGGAAAACCGGGAATTTTTCCAGTTTTTTTTTGTCCTAATTAAGAAGAATGTTTTTGACGGTGGAGCGGTTGAAGTGGGTTGAAAAATGTGGAAGGAGTAGTCGACGGAAGAAAGGGTGAAAAAAGGGTTTGAAAAAAACGGGAATTCTGAGAATTCCTGGCATTTTTTTTAACTTTGAAAAATTATAGTTTGAATGTCCAGGATGAGTGGAATATGTTGAAGGGGGAATGGTTTGAATAGGTTAAAAAATGTGGAAATGGTGGAAGTTTGAAAAATGTCCAATTCATTTTGAATAAGAAAAATGTCCCAGAAAACCTAGAATTCTGGGAAATCTGAGATTTTTTGGAATTTGTCAAGGGAAACCCCGTCATTCCCGAATAAGCTGAACAGTTTGAAGTTGGAATGGTTTGAATTGGATGAAAAATGTGGAAGTTGTGGAAGTTTGAAAAAAGACCCATT
Source organism: Nerophis lumbriciformis (assembly GCF_033978685.3). Classification (NCBI taxonomy): domain Eukaryota; kingdom Metazoa; phylum Chordata; class Actinopteri; order Syngnathiformes; family Syngnathidae; genus Nerophis; species Nerophis lumbriciformis. Next base: position 53,938,825 of record NC_084558.2, on the reverse strand, counting down.
CTTTTCAATTGGAATTTCATGGAAATTTGGGAATTTCGGGAAAAGCGGGAATTTTTTGGAAAATGTGAAATATTGTGAATGTTGTGAATGAGTTTGGTTAGTGTTGGAATTTTCAAATCGGTCGAAAAATGTTGAAGTAATACTCTTTCTCAACTAAAAATGTTATTACAGATTTCCTGGGAAAAACAGGAATTTAGTTTTTTGTCCTAATTAAGAAGAATGTTTTAGACGGTGGAGCGGTTGAAGTGGGTTGAAAAATGTGGAAGGAGTAGTCGACGGAAGAAAGGGTGAAAAAAGGGTTTGAAAAAAACGGGAATTCTGAGAATTCCTGGCATTTTTTTAACTTTGAAAAATGGTAGTTTGAATGTCCAGGATGAGTGGAGTGTTTTGAAGGTGGAATGGTTTGAATAGGTTGAAAAATGTGGGGATTGTGGAAGTTTGAAAAATGTCCAATTCATTTTGAATAGGAAAAATGTCCCAGAAAACCTAGAATTCTGAGAAATCTGGGAATTTTTGGAAATTGTCAAGGGAAAACCCGCGATTCCTGAATAGGCTAAACAGTTTGAAGTTGGAATGGTTTGAATTGGATGAAAAATGTGGAAGTTGTGGAACTTTAAAAAATGTCCCGTTCTTTTCAATGGGAATTTCATGGAAATTTGGGAATTTCGGGAAAAGCGGGAATTTTTTGGAAAATGTGAAATATTGTGAATGTTGTGAATGAGTTTGGTTAGTGTTGGAATTTTCAAATCGGTCGAAAAATGTTGAAGTAATACTCTTTCTCAACTAAAAATGCTATTACAGATTTCCTGGGAAAAACAGGAATTTAGTTTTTTGTCCTAATTAAGGGGAATGTTTTGATGGTGGAATGGTTGAAGTGGGTTGAAAAATGTGGAAGGAGTAGTCGCCAGAAGAAAGGGTGAAAAAAGGGTTTGAAAAAAACGGGAATTCTGAGAATTCCTGGCTTTTTTTTTTAACTTTGAAAAATAGTAGTTTGAATGCCCAGGATGAGTGGAGTGTTTTGAAGGTGGAATGGTTTGAATAGGTTGAAAAATGTGGAAATGGTGGAAGTTTGAAAAATGTCCAATTCATTTTGAATAGGAAAAATGTCCCAGAAAACCTAGAATTCTGGGAAATCTGAGAATTTTTGGAATTTGTCAAGGGAAACCCCGTCATTCCCAAATAGGCTGAACAGTTTGAAGTTGGAATGGTTTGAATTGGATGAAAAATGTGGAAGTTTGAAAAAAGACCCATTCTTTTCAATTGGAATTTCATGGAAATTTGGGAATTTCGGGAAAAGCGGGAATTTTTTGGAAAATGTGAAATATTGTGAATGTTGTGAATGAGTTTGGTTAGTGTTGGAATTTTCAAATCGGTCGAAAAATGTTGAAGTAATACTCTTTCTCAACTAAAAATGTTATTACGGATTTCCTGGGAAAAACAGGAATTTAGTTTTTTGTCCTAATTAAGAAGAATGTTTTTGACGGTGGAGCGGTTGAAGTGGGTTGAAAAATGTGGAAGGAGTAGTCGACAGAAGAAAGGGTGAAAAAAGGGTTTGAAAAAAAACGGGAATTCTGAGAATTCCTGCCATTTTTTTTTAACTTTGAGAAATGGTAGTTTGAATGTCCAGGATGAGTGGAGTGTTTTGAAGGTGGAATGGTTTGAATAGGTTGAAAAATGTGGGGATTGTGGAAGTTTGAAAAATGTCCAATTCATTTTGAATAGGAGAAATGTCCCAGAAAACCTAGAATTCTGGGAAATCTGAGAATTTTTGGAATTTGTCAAGGGAAACCCCGTCATTCCCGAATAGGCTGAACAGTTTGAAGTTGGAATGGTTTGAATTGGATGAAAAATGTGGAAGTTGTGGAAGTTTGAAAAAAGACCCATTCTTTTCAATTGGAATTTCATGAAAATTTGGGAATTTTGGGAAAAGCGGGAATTTTTGGGAAAATGTGAAATATTGTGAATGTTGTGAATGAGTTTGGTTAGTGTTGGAATTTTCAAATCGGTCGAAAAATGTTGAAGTAATACTCTTTCTCAACTAAAAATGCTATTACAGATTTCCTGGGAAAAACAGGAATTTAGTTTTTTGTCCTAATTAAGGGGAATGTTTTGATGGTGGAATGGTTGAAGTGGGTTGAAAAATGTGGAAGGAGTAGTCGCCAGAAGAAAGGGTGAAAAAAGGGTTTGAAAAAAACGGGAATTCTGAGAATTCCTGGCTTTTTTTTTTAACTTTGAAAAATAGTAGTTTGAATGCCCAGGATGAGTGGAGTGTTTTGAAGGTGGAATGGTTTGAATAGGTTGAAAAATGTGGAAATGGTGGAAGTTTGAAAAATGTCCAATTCATTTTGAATAGGAAAAATGTCCCAGAAAACCTAGAATTCTGGGAAATCTGAGAATTTTTGGAATTTGTCAAGGGAAACCCCGTCATTCCCGAATAGGCTGAACAGTTTGAAGTTGGAATGGTTTGAATTGGATGAAAAATGTGGAAGTTTGAAAAAAGACCCATTCTTTTCAATTGGAATTTCATGGAAATTTGGGAATTTCGGGAAAAGCGGGAATTTTTTGGAAAATGTGAAATATTGTGAATGTTGTGAATGAGTTTGGTTAGTGTTGGAATTTTCAAATCGGTCGAAAAATGTTGAAGTAATACTCTTTCTCAACTAAAAATGTTATTACAGATTTCCTGGGAAAAACAGGAATTTAGTTTTTTGTCCTAATTAAGAAGAATGTTTTTGACGGTGGAGCGGTTGAAGTGGGTTGAAAAATGTGGAAGGAGTAGTCGACAGAAGAAAGGGTGAAAAAAGGGTTTGAAAAAAAACGGGAATTCTGAGAATTCCTGCCATTTTTTTTTAACTTTGAGAAATGGTAGTTTGAATGTCCAGGATGAGTGGAGTGTTTTGAAGGTGGAATGGTTTGAATAGGTTGAAAAATGTGGGGATTGTGGAAGTTTGAAAAATGTCCAATTCATTTTGAATAGGAGAAATGTCCCAGAAAACCTAGAATTCTGGGAAATCTGAGAATTTTTGGAATTTGTCAAGGGAAACCCCGTCATTCCCGAATAGGCTGAACAGTTTGAAGTTGGAATGGTTTGAATTGGATGAAAAATGTGGAAGTTGTGGAAGTTTGAAAAAAGACCCATTCTTTTCAATTGGAATTTCATGAAAATTTGGGAATTTTGGGAAAAGCGGGAATTTTTGGGAAAATGTGAAATATTGTGAATGTTGTGAATGAGTTTGGTTAGTGTTGGAATTTTCAAATCGGTCGAAAAATGTTGAAGTAATACTCTTTCTCAACTAAAAATGTTATTACAGATTTCCTGGGAAAAACAGGAATTTAGTTTTTTGTCCTAATTAAGGGGAATGTTTTGATGGTGGAATGGTTGAAGTGGGTTGAAAAATGTGGAAGGAGTAGTCGCCAGAAGAAAGTGTGAAAAAATGGTTTGAAAAAAACGGGAATTCTGAGAATTCCTGGCATTTTTTTTTAACTTTGAAAAATGGTAGTTTGAATGTCCAGGATGAGTGGAGTGTTTTGAAGGTGGAATGGTTTGAATAGGTTGAAAAATGTGGGGATTGTGGAAGTTTGAAAAATGTCCAATTCATTTTGAATAGGAGAAATGTCCCAGAAAACCTAGAATTCTGGGAAATCTGAGAATTTTTGGAATTCGTCAAAAGAAAACCCGCGATTCCCGAATAGGCTGAACAGTTTGAAGTTGGAATGGTTTGAATTGGATGAAAAATGTGGAAGTTGTGGAACTTTGAAAAATTCATAGTTTCAATGTGACAATCTACAATGTAAATAGTCATGGAAATAAAGATTGAATGAGAAGGTGTGTCCAAACTTTTGGCTTTTACTGTATATTGATACTTGTCAATATACTGTACGTGTTGGACCAATCACATTACAGCGCTAAGTACTGTTAGCTTGTTGTCAAATATATTTTATGTCTCACATAAATGACAAAATGTTCCTTGCCCACAGGTGATTTCATGTCATGTCAGCAAGTGAGCGCTACTCAAATGAAACTCTCTAAACTGAGATGCAGTCTTCTTAGGGCAGTAATAAGATACCACTTTAAATCACTTCTTGGCTGGAACCATGTTGAGATTTAGGGCTTGAATCGGACATCAAATATATTTCTCAACACTCAGACAGTATATTGCTACAATATGATTGATCTAACACTTGGCAGAGCATCACTTTTGGCACCAAGATCACGGTTCAGTACGTAGGCTACCTGGCTTTTATGGTCCTATTCTCAGTACAGTGAGGGAACAACCTGCAATATTTAATACTGCTTAGCTTTTGTGGCAACAGCTTTTTTTCAAATAAATAATCATTTTGCAATAAATACAATTCTCCCCCCCAGAAATAAAATCTAGCGTACAGAGAATGTGAATGTAGCTAGATGAGGCCATTCCTGAAGGAATTGCGTGTGAATGTTCCAATGCTGAAGTTGAAGTGAAATGCTGACAGAATGTAGTATGAATGTAGGAATAGTTTGAATGTTGAAGAGTTTGAATTTCCAGGAAAACCGGAATTTGGTTTGGAACTTGGGAAAGTGTTAGTTTGAATGTCCAGGATGAGTGGAATGCTTTGAATAGGTTGAACAATGTGGGAATTGTGCAACTCGGAAACATGTCCTATTCATTTCAATGGGAACTTCCTGGAAATTTGGGGATTTGAACAGTTTGAAGTTGGAATGGTTTGAATCGGATGAAAAATGTCCCATTCTTTTCAATGGGAATTTCATGGAAAAGCGGGATTTTTTTTTTTTTTCGAATGCTAAATATTTTGAATGCTGTCAATGGTTGGTGTTGCAATTTTTCAAATTGGTCAAAAAACATTGAAGTAATAACAGTTGAGAAAGAGTATTATAGATTTCCTGGAATTTTGGGAAAACCGGGAATTTTTCCAAATCAAAAAACAACTTAGTTTTTTTTCCTAATTAAGGGGAATGTTTTGACGGTGGAACGGTTGAAGTGGGTTGAAAAATGTGGAAGGAGTAGTTGACAGAAGACAGGGTCAAAAAAGGGTTTGAAAAAAACGGGAATTCCGTGAATTCCTGGCATTTTTTTTAACTTTGAAAAATGATAGTTTGAATTTTCAAGACGAGTTCAATATGTTGACGGTGGAATGGTTTGAATTGCTTGAAAAATGTGGAAATGGTGGAAGTTTCAAAAATGTCCAATTCATTTTGAATGGGAAAAATGTCCCAGAAAACGGAGAAATCTGTGAATTTTTGGAAATTGTCAAGGGAAAACCCGCGATTTCCAAATAGGCTGAACAGTTTGAAGTTGGAACGGTTTGAATCGGATGAAAAATGTGGAAGTTGTGGAACTTGGCCCATTCTTTTCAATGGGAATTTCATGGGAATTTCGGGAAAAGCGGGAATTTTTTTTTTTTAAATGCTAAATATTTTAAATGTTGTTAAATGGTTGGTGTTGCAATTTTTCAAATTGGTCAAAAAACGTTGAAGTAATAACAGTTGAGAAAGAGTATTATAGATTTCCTGGAATTTTGGGAAAACCGGGAATTTTTCCAATTCAAAAAACAACTTTGTTTTTTTTCCTAATTAAGGGGAATGTTTTGACGGTGGAACGGTTGAAGTGGGTTAAAAAATGTGGAAGGAGTAGTTGACAGAAGACAGGGTCAAAAAAGGGTTTGAAAAAAACGGGAATTCCGTGAATTCCTGGCATTTTTTTTAACTTTGAAAAATGATAGTTTGAATTTTCAAGACGAGTTCAATATGTTGACGGTGGAATGGTTTGAATTGCTTGAAAAATGTGGAAATGGTGGAAGTTTCAAAAATGTCCAATTCATTTTGAATGGGAAAAATGTCCCAGAAAACGGAGAAATCTGTGAATTTTTGGAAATTGTCAAGGGAAAACCCGCGATTTCCAAATAGGCTGAACAGTTTGAAGTTGGAACGGTTTGAATCGGATGAAAAATGTGGAAGTTGTGGAACTTGGCCCATTCTTTTCAATGGGAATTTCATGGGAATTTCGGGAAAAGCGGGAATTTTTTTTTTTTAAATGCTAAATATTTTAAATGTTGTTAAATGGTTGGTGTTGCAATTTTTCAAATTGGTCAAAAAACGTTGAAGTAATAACAGTTGAGAAAGAGTATTATAGATTTCCTGGAATTTTGGGAAAACCGGGAATTTTTCCAATTCAAAAAACAACTTTGTTTTTTTTCCTAATTAAGGGGAATGTTTTGACGGTGGAACGGTTGAAGTGGGTTAAAAAATGTGGAAGGAGTAGTTGACAGAAGACAGGGTCAAAAAAGGGTTTGAAAAAAACGGGAATTCCGTGAATTCCTGGCATTTTTTTTAACTTTGAAAAATGATAGTTTGAATTTTCAAGACGAGTTCAATATGTTGACGGTGGAATGGTTTGAATTGCTTGAAAAATGTGGAAGTGGTGGAAGTTTCAAAAATGTCCAATTCATTTTGAATGGGAAAAATGTCCCAGAAAACCGAGAAATCTGTGAATTTTTGGAAATTGTCAAGGGAAAACCCGCGATTTCCAAATAGGCTGAACAGTTTGAAGTTGGAACGGTTTGAATCAGATGAAAAATGTGGAAGTTGTGGAACTTGGCCCATTCTTTTCAATGGGAATTTCATGGGAATTTCGGGAAAAGCGGGAATTTTTTTTTTTTTAAATGCTAAATATTTTAAATGTTGTTAAATGGTTGGTGTTGCAATTTTTCAAATTGGTCAAAAAACGTTGAAGTAATAACAGTTGAGAAAGAGTATTATAGATTTCCTGGAATTTTGGGAAAACCGGGAATATTTCCAATTCAAAAAACAACTTTGTTTTTTTTCCAAATTAAGGGGAATGTTTTGACGGTGGAACGGTTGAAGTGGGTTAAAAAATGTGGAAGGAGTAGTTGACAGAAGACAGGGTCAAAAAAGGGTTTGAAAAAAACGGGAATTCCGTGAATTCCTGGCATTGTTTTTAACTTTGAAAAATGATGGTTTGAATTTTCAAGACGAGTTCAATATGTTGACGGTGGAATGGTTTGAATTGGTTGAAAAACGTGGAAATGGTGGAAGTTTCAAAAATGTCCAATTCATTTTGAATGGGAAAAATGTCCCAGAAAACCGTGAAATCTGTGAATTTTTGGAAATTGTCAAGTGAAAACCCGCGATTCCCAAATAGGCTGAACAGTTTGAAGTTGGAACGGTTTGAATCGGATGAAAAATGTGGAAGTTGTGGAACTTGGCCCATTCTTTTCAATGGGAATTTCATGGGAATTTCGGGAAAAGCAGGAATTTTTTTTTTTTTAAATGCTAAATATTTTAAATGTTGTTAAATGGTTGGTGTTGGAATTTTTCAAATCGGTCGAGAAATGTTGAAGTAGTGACATTTTTAATTGAAAAATAGTATTACGGAATTCCTGGAATTTCGGGAAAACCGGAAATATGTCCAATTCAAAAATCAACTTTGTTTTTTGTCCTGATTAAGAGGAATGTTTGGACGGTGGAACGGTTGAAGTGGGTTCAAAAATGTGAAAGGAGTCATCGCACTTAAAAAGGTTGGAAATAAGGTTTGAAAAAAAAACGTAATTCCTGGAAACTTGTTGAGCGTGGGAAAATGATAGTTTGAATGTCCAGGATGAGTGGAATGTGTTGATGTTGGAATGCTTTGAATAGGTTGAACAATGTGGGAATTGTGCAACTCGGAAACATGTCCTATTCATTTCAATGGGAACTTCCTGGAAATTTGGGGATTTGAACAGTTTGAAGTTGGAATGGTTTGAATCGGATGAAAAATGTCCCATTCTTTTCAATGGGAATTTCATGGAAAAGCGGGATTTTTTTTCTTTTCAAATGCTAAATATTTTGAATGCTGTGAATGGTTGGTGTTGTAATTTTTCAAATTGGTCAAAAAACGTTGAAGTAATAACAGTTGAGAAAGAGTATTATAGATTTCCTGGAATTTTGGGAAAACCGGGAGTTTTTCCAATTCAAAAAACAACTTTGTTTTTTGTCCTAATTAAGGGGAATGTTTTGACGGTGGAACGGTTGAAGTGGGTTGAAAAACGTAGAAGGAGTAGTAGGGTCAAAAAAGGGTTTGAAAAAAACGGGAATTCCGTGAATTCCTGGCATTTTTTTTAACTATGAAAAATGATAGTTTGAATTTTCAAGACGAGTTCAATATGTTGACGGTGGAATGGTTTGAATTGCTTGAAAAATGTGGAAATGGTGGAAGTTTCAAAAATGTCCAATTCATTTTGAATGGGAAAAATGTCCCAGAAAACCGAGAAATCTGTGAATTTTTGGAAATTGTCAAGGGAAAACCCACGATTTCCAAATAGGCTGAACAGTTTGAAGTTGGAACGGTTTGAATCGGATGAAAAATGTGGAAGTTGTGGAACTTGGCCCATTCTTTTCAATGGGAATTTCATGGGAATTTCGGGAAAAGCGGGAATTTTTTTTTTTTAAATGCTAAATATTTTAAATGTTGTTAAATGGTTGGTGTTGCAATTTTTCAAATTGGTCAAAAAACGTTGAAGTAATAACAGTTGAGAAAGAGTATTATAGATTTCCTGGAATTTTGGGAAAACCGGGAGTTTTTCCAATTCAAAAAACAACTTTGTTTTTTGTCCTAATTAAGGGGAATGTTTTGACGGTGGAACGGTTGAAGTGGGTTAAAAAATGTGGAAGGAGTAGTTGACAGAAGACAGGGTCAAAAAAGGGTTTGAAAAAAACGGGAATTCTGTGAATTCCTGGCATTGTTTTTAACTTTGAAAAATTATAGTTTGAATTTCCAAGATGAGTTCAATATGTTGTGAATGAGTTTGGTTAGTGTTGGAATTTTTCAAATCGGTCGAAAAAGGTTGAAGTAATACTCTTTCTCAACTAAAAATGTTATTACAGATTTCCTGGGAAAAACAGGAATTTTACCAGTTCAAAAAACAACTTTGTTTTTTGTCCTAATTAAGGGGAATGTTTTGATGGTGGAACAGTTGAAGTGGGTTGAAAAATGTAGAAGGAATAGTCGCCAGAAGAAAGGGTAAAAAAAAGGGTTTGGAAAAAAGGGTTTGACAAAAACGGGAATTCTGCAAATTCCTGGCATTTTTTTTAACTTTGAAAAATGATAGTTTGAATTTCCAAGATGAGTTCAATATGTTGATGGTGGAATGGTTTGAATTGGTTGAAAAATTTGGAAATGGTGGAAGTTTGAAAAATGTCCAATTCATTTTGAATCTGAAAAATGTCACGGAAAACCTAGAATTCTGGCAAATCTGGGAATTTTAGGAATTTGTCAAGGGAAACCCCGCAATTCCCGAATAGGCTGAACAGTTTGAAGTTGGAATGGTTTGAATTGGATGAAAAATGTCCCATTCTTTTTAATGGGAATTTCATGGAAAAGCGGGATTTTTTTTTCAAATGCTAAATATTTTGAATGCTGTGAATGGTTGGTGTTGCAATTTTTCAAATTGGTCAAAAAATGTTGAAGTAATAACAATTGAGAAAGAGTATTATAGATTTCCTAGAATTTTGGGAAAACCGGGAATTTTTCCAATTCAAAAAACAACTTTGTTTTTTTTCCTAATTAAGGGGAATGTTTTGACGGTGGGACGGTTGAAGTGGGTTAAAAAATGTGGAAGGAGTAGTTGACAGAAGACAGGGTCAAAAAAGGGTTTGAAAAAAACGTGAATTCCTGGCATTTTTTTTAACTTTGAAAAATGATAGTTTGAATTTTCAAGACGAGTTCAATATGTTGACGGTGGAATGGTTTGAATTGGTTGAAAAACATGGAAATGGTGGAAGTTTCAAAAATGTCCAATTCATTTTGAATGGGAAAAATGTCCCAGAAAACCGAGAAATCTGTGAATTTTTGGAAATTGTCAAGTGAAAACCCGCGATTCCCAAATAGGCTGAACAGTTTGAAGTTGGAACGGTTTGAATCGGATGAAAAATGTGGAAGTTGTGGAACTTGGCCCATTCTTTTCAATGGGAATTTCATGGGAATTTCGGGAAAAGCGGGAATTTTTTTTTTTTTTTAATGCTAAATATTTTAAATGTTGTTAAATGGTTGGTGTTGGAATTTTTCAAATTGGTCAAAAAATGTTGAAGTAGTGACAAAATAGTATTACGGAATTCCTGGAATTTCGGGAAAACCGGAAATATGTCCAATTCAAAAATCAACTTTGTTTTTTGTCCTGATTAAGAGGAATGTTTGGACGGTGGAACGGTTGAAGTGGGTTCAAAAATGTGAAAGGAGTCATCGCACTTAAAAAGGTTGGAAATAAGGTTTGAAAAAAAAACGTAATTCCTGGAAACTTGTTGAGCGTGGGAAAATGATAGTTTGAATGTCCAGGGTGAGTGAAATATGTTGAAGGGGGAATGGTTTGAATCGGTTGAAAAATGTGGAAATGGTGGAAGTTTGAAAAATGGCCAATTTATTTTGAATCTGAAAAATGTCCCGAAAATCCTGGAATTCTGGGAAATCTGGGAATTTTTGGAATTTGTCAAGGGAAAGGCATGGGAAAAGCTGAATTGGTTGGTGTTGGAATTGTTTAAATCGGTCAAGAAATGTTGAAGTAGTAACAGCTTTTTAATTGCGAAATGGTATTACGGAATTTCGGGAAAACCGGGAATTTTTTAAGTTACTAAACCAACTTGTTTTTTTGTCCTGACTAAGAGGAATGTTTTGACAGTGGAACGGTTGAAATGGGTTGACAAATGTTAAAGGAGTCATCGCACTAAAAAAGGTTGGAAATAAGGTTAGAAAAAAACTGGAATTTCTGGAAATTGATTGAAGGTGGAAAAATGGTTGTGTGAATTTCCAGGGTGAATTTAATATTTTGAAGTTGGGTTGAAAAATGTGGGAATTGTGGAAGTTTGAAAAATGGCCAATTCATTTTGAATCTGAAAAATGTCCCGAAAATCCTGGAATTCTGGGAAATCTGGGAATTTTTGGAATTTGTCAAGGGAAAGGCATGGGAAAAGCTGAATTGGTTGGTGTTGGAATTGTTTAAATCGGTCAAGAAATGTTGAAGTAGTAACAGCTTTTTAATTGCGAAATGGTATTACGGAATTTCGGGAAAACCGGGAATTTTTTAAGTTACTAAACCAACTTGTTTTTTTGTCCTGACTAAGAGGAATGTTTTGACAGTGGAACGGTTGAAATGGGTTGACAAATGTTAAAGGAGTCATCGCACTAAAAAAGGTTGGAAATAAGGTTAGAAAAAAACTGGAATTTCTGGAAATTGATTGAAGGTGGAAAAATGGTTGTGTGAATTTCCAGGGTGAATTTAATATTTTGAAGTTGGGTTGAAAAATGTGGGAATTGTGGAAGTTTGAAAAATGGCCAATTCATTTTGAATCTGAAAAATGTCCCGAAAATCCTGGAATTCTGGGAAATCTGGGAATTTTTGGAATTTGTCAAGGGAAAGGCATGGGAAAAGCTGAATTGGTTGGTGTTGGAATTGTTTAAATCGGTCAAGAAATGTTGAAGTAGTAACAGCTTTTTAATTGCGAAATGGTATTACGGAATTTCGGGAAAACCGGGAATTTTTTAAGTTACTAAACCAACTTGTTTTTTTGTCCTGACTAAGAGGAATGTTTTGACAGTGGAACGGTTGAAATGGGTTGACAAATGTTAAAGGAGTCATCGCACTAAAAAAGGTTGGAAATAAGGTTAGAAAAAAACAGGAATTTCTGGAAATTGATTGAAGGTGGAAAAATGGTTGTGTGAATTTCCAGGGTGAATTTAATATTTTGAAGTTGGGTTGAAAAATGTGGGAATTGTGGAAGTTTGAAAAATGGATAATTCATTTTGAGTGGGGAAAATGTCCCTAAAAACTGGGAATTCTAAGAAATCCGGGAATTTGATTCCTGAACAGGCTGAATATTTTGAAGTTGGAACGGTTTGAATTGGATACAAAATGTGGGAATTGTGGAACTTTGAAAAATGTCCCATTCTTTTCAACGGGAATTGCATGGAAATTTGGGAATTTCAGGAAAAGAGAGATTTTCTTTGAAAATGGTAAAAAAATGTGAATGTTCTGAATTAGTTTGGTGTTGAAATTTTTCAAATCGGTCGAGAAATGTTGAAGTAGTAACATTTTAAATTGAGAAATGGTATTACGGAATTTCGGGAAAAGCGGGAACTTTTCCAGTTCAAAAAACAACTTTGTTTTTTGTCCTGATTAAGAGGAATATTTTGATGGTGGAACGGTTAGAGTGGGTTGAAAAATGTTAAAGGAGTAGTCGACAGAAAAAAGGGTTTGAAAAAAACTGGAATTCTGGGTATTCCCGGAAAAATGTCCTATTCCTTTCAATGGGAACTTCCTGGAAATTTGGGAATTTTGGGGGGAAAAGCAGGATTTTATTGAAAATGATTCGCATGAATGTCCTGAATGAGCAGAATTGGTTGGTGTTGGAATTGATTAAATCGGTCAAGAAATGTTGAAGTAGTAACAGCTTTTTAATTGAAAAATGGTATTACGGAATTTCGGGAAAACCGGGAATTTTTTAAGTTACTAAACCAACTCGTTTTTTTGTCCTGACTAAGAGGAATGTTTTGACGTTCAAACGGTTGAAATGGGTTGAAAAATGTGAAAGGAGTCATCGCACTAAAAAAGGTTGGAAATAAGGTTAGAAAAAAACAGGAATGAACTGATGCTCGAGCATTGTTTATTGTGTGAATGTTCCAAAACATGTTTTCTACACCAGAATTCATCTATTTCTTCTTCTTCTTCTTCTCCAGATTTTGGCTCGCTCTACCTTCCACATTTTTCATCCCATTCAAACTGTTCCAACTTAAAAAAAAATCCCTCTTTTCCTGAAATTCCCAAATTTCCATGAAATTCCCATTGAAAAGAATGGGACATTTTTCCACAACTTCCATATTTTTCATCCGATTCAAACCGTTCCAATTTCAGCCTATTCAGGAATCGCGGGTTTTCCCTTGACAAATTACAACAATTCCCAGATTTCCCAGAATTCCAGGTTTTCCGGGACATTTTTCCCATTCAAAATGAATTGGCCATTTTTCAAACTTCCACCATTTACACATTTTTCAACCAATTCATACCATTCCACCTTCAACATATTTCACTCATCTTGGACATTCAAACTATCAATTTTCCAACTTAAAAAAAATTCCAGGAATACCCAGAAACCTTTTTTTTTTTTTTTAAACCCTTTTTTGACCCTTTTTTTGCCGACTACAACTTCCACATTTTTCAACCCTTCATCCAAACATTCCTATTAATCAGGACAAAAAACAAAGTTGTCTTTTGAACAACAGTCTTTTAAAATTTCCGCCAAAATTCCCTCTTTTTCCGAAATTCCCAAATTTCTATGAAATTCCCATCGTAATGAACGGGACATTTTTCAAAGTTCGAAAACTCCCACATTTTCCATACGATTCAAACTGTTCCAACTCCAAAATATTCAGCCTGTTCAAAATTGTGTGCTTTCCTTCAACAATTTGAAAAAAATTCCCACATTTCCAAGAATTCCCAGTTTTCAGGGACGTTTTCCCCATTTAAAATGAATTGGCCATTTTTCAAACTTCCACCATTTACACATTTTTCAACCAATTCAAACCATTCCACCTTCAACATATTTCACTGATCTTGGACATTCAAACTGTCATTTTTCCAAGTTCAAAAACATTCCAGGAATATCCAGAAATCCCTTTTTTTTTTTTTAAAACCCTTTTTTGACCCTTTTTTTTTGGCGACTACAACTTCCACATTTTTCAACCCACTTCAACCGTTCCACTGTCTTAACATTTCTATTAATCAGGACAAAAAACATAGTTGTTGTTTGAACTGGAAGAATTCCTGGTTTTCCCAGAATTCCTGGAATTCCTTAATATCATTTCTCAATTAAAAAATTTTACTACTTCAACATTTCTCAACCAATTTGAAAAATTCTAACACCAACCATCTCATTCACAACATTCAAGTCTTTTAACATTTTTCCCCAAAAATTCCCTCTTTTCTCGAAATTCCCAAGTTTCTATGAAATTCCCATCGAAATGAATGGGACATTTTTCAAAGTTCCAAAACTCACGCATTTTCCATCCCATTGAAACTGTTCCAACTCCAAAATATTCAGCCTGTTAAGGAATCATGTGCTCCCTTTCAACAATTATTTTAAGAATTCCCGGATTTCCTAGAATTCCCAGTTTTTTAGGGATATTTTCCCCATTCAAAATGAATTATTCATTTTTAAAACTTCCACAATTCCCACATTTTTCATCCGATTCAAACTGTTCCAACTCCAAAATTTTCAGCCTGTTCAAAATTGTGTGCTCTCCTTCAACATTTTGAAAAAAATTCCCGGATTTCCAAGAATTCCTATTTTTCAGGGACGTTTTCCCCATTTAAAATGAATTGGCCATTTTTCAAACTTCCACCATTTACACATTTTTCAACCAATTCAAACCATTCCACCTTCAACATATTTCACTGATCTTGGACATTCAAACTATCATTTTTCCAAGTTCAAAAACATTCCAGGAATATCCAGAAATCCCTTTTTTTTTTTTTAAAAACCCTTTTTTGACCCTTTTTTTTGGCGACTACAACTTCCACATTTTTCAACCCACTTCAACCGTTCCACTGTCTAAACATTTCTATTAATCAGGACAAAAAACATAGTTGTTTTTTGAACTGGAAGAATTCCTGGTTTTCCCAGAATTCCTGGAATTCCTTAATATCATTTCTCAATTAAAAATGTTACTACTTCAACATTTCTCGACCAATTTGAAAAATTCCAACACCAACCATCTCATTCACAACATTCAAGTCTTTTAACATTTTTCCCCCAAAATTCCCTCTTTTCTCGAAATTCCCAAGTTTCTATGAAATTCCCATCGAAATGAATGGGACATTTTTCAAAGTTCCAAAACTCCCGCATTTTCCATCCCATTCAAACTGTTCCAACTCCAAAATATTCAGCCTGTTAAGGAATCATGTGCTCCCTTTCAACAATTATTTTAAGAATTCCCGGATTTCCTAGAATTCCCAGTTTTTTAGGGACATTTTCCCCATTCAAAATGAATTATTCATTTTTAAAACTTCCACAATTCCCACATTTTTCATCCGATTCAAACTGTTCCAACTCCAAAATTTTCAGCCTGTTCAAAATTGTGTGCTCTCCTTCAACATTTTGAAAAAAATTCCCGGATTTCCAAGAATTCCTATTTTTCAGGGACGTTTTCCCCATTTAAAATGAATTGGCCATTTTTCAAACTTCCACCATTTACACATTTTTCAACCAATTCAAACCATTCCACCTTCAACATATTTCACTGATCTTGGACATTCAAACTGTCATTTTTCCAAGTTCAAAAACATTCCAGGAATATCCAGAAATCCCTTTTTTTTTTTTTAAACCCTTTTTTGACCCTTTTTTTTGGCGACTACAACTTCCACATTTTTCAACCCACTTCAACCGTTCCACTGTCTAAACATTTCTATTAATCAGGACAAAAAACATAGTTGTTTTTTGAACTGGAAGAATTCCTGGTTTTCCCAGAATTCCTGGAATTCCTTAATATCATTTCTCAATTAAAAATGTTACTACTTCAACATTTCTCGACCAATTTGAAAAATTCCAACACCAACCATCTCATTCACAACATTCAAGTCTTTCAACATTTTTCCCAAAAAATTCCCTCTTTTCTCGAAATTCCCAAGTTTCTATGAAATTCCCATCGAAATGAATGGGACATTTTTCAAAGTTCCAAAACTCCCACATTTTCCATCCCATTCAAACTGTTCCAACTCCAAAATATTCAGCCTGTTAAGGAATCATGTGCTCCCTTTCAACAATTATTTTAAGAATTCCCGGATTTCCTAGAATTCCCAGTTTTTTAGGGACATTTTCCCCATTCAAAATGAATTATTCATTTTTAAAACTTCCACAATTACCACATTTTTCATCCGATTCAAACTGTTCCAACTCCAAAATTTTCAGCCTGTTCAAAATTGTGTGCTCTCCTTCAACATTTTGAAAAAAATTCCCGGATTTCCAAGAATTCCTATTTTTCAGGGACGTTTTCCCCATTTAAAATGAATTGGCCATTTTTCAAACTTCCACCATTTACACATTTTTCAACCAATTCATACCATTCCACCTTCAACATATTTCACTCATCTTGGACATTCAAACTATCAATTTTCCAACTTAAAAAAAATTCCAGGAATACCCAGAACCCTTTTTTTTTTTTTTAAACCCTTTTTTGACCCGTTTTTTGCCGACTACAACTTCCACATTTTTCAACCCTTCATCCAAACATTCCTATTAATCAGGACAAAAAACAAAGTTGTCTTTTGAACAACAGTCTTTTAAAATTTCCGCCAAAATTCCCTCTTTTTCCGAAATTCCCAAATTTCTATGAAATTCCCATCGTAATGAACGGGACATTTTTCAAAGTTCGAAAACTCCCACATTTTCCATACGATTCAAACTGTTCAAACTCCAAAATATTCAGCCTGTTCAAAATTGTGTGCTTTCCTTCAACAATTTCAAAAAAAAATTCCCGCATTTCCAAGAATTCCCAGTTTTCAGGGACGTTTTCCCCATTTAAAATGAATTGGCCATTTTTCAAACTTCCACCATTTACACATTTTTCAACCAATTCAAACCATTCCACCTTCAACATATTTCACTGATCTTGGACATTCAAACTATACATTTTCCAAGTTCAAAAACATTCCAGTAATATCCAGAAATCCCTTTATTTTTAAAACCATTTTTTGACTCTTTTTTTTTTTTGGCGACTACAACTTCCACATTTTTCAACCCACTTCAACCGTTCCACTGTCTAAACATTTCTATTAATCAGGACAAAAAACATAGTTGTTTTTTGAACTGGAAGAATTCCTGGTTTACCCAGAATTCCTGGAATTCCTTAATATCATTTCTCATTTAAAAATGTTACTACTTCAACATTTCTCGACCAATTTGAAAATGTCTAACACCAACCATCTCATTCACAACATTCAAGTCTTTTAACATTTTTCCCAAAAAATTCCCTCTTTTCTCGAAATTCCCAAGTTTCTATGAAATTCCCATCGAAATGAATGGGACATTTTTCAAAGTTCCAAAACTCCCACATTTTCCATCCCATTCAAACTGTTCCAACTCCAAAATATTCAGCCTGTTAAGGAATCATGTGCTCCCTTTCAACAATTATTTTAAAAATTCCCGGGTTTCCTAGAATTCCCAGTTTTTTAGGGACATTTTCCCCATTCAAAATGAATTATCCATTTTTCAAACTTCCACAATTCCCACATTTTTCATACGATTCAAACTGTTCCAACACCAAAATATTCAGCCTGTTCAAAATTGTGTGCTCTCCTTCAGCAATTTGAAAAAAATTCACAGATTTCCAAGAATTCCCAGTTTTCAAGGACGTTTTCCCCATTTCAAATGGATTGGCCATTTTTCAAACTTCCACCATTTACACATTTTTCAACCAATTCAAACCATTCCACCTTCAACATATTTCACTCATCTTGGACATTCAAACTATAAATTTTCCAAGTTCAAAAACATTCCAGTAATATCCAGAAATCTCTTGATTTTTAAAACCATTTTTTGACCCTTTTTTTTGGCGACTACAACTTCCACATTTTTCAACCCACTTCAACCGTTCCACTGTCTAAACATTTCTATTAATCAGGACAAAAAACATAGTTGTTTTTTGAACTGGAAGAATTCCTGGTTTACCCAGAATTCCTGGAATTCCTTAATATCATTTCTCAATTAAAAATGTTACCACTTCAACATTTCTCGACCAATTTTAAAAATTCTAACACCAACCATCTCATTCACAACATTCAAGTCTTTTAACATTTTTCCCAAAAAATTCCCTCTTTTCTCGAAATTCCCAAGTTTCTATGAAATTCCCATCGAAATGAATGGGACATTTTTCAAAGTTCCAAAACTCCCACATTTTCCATCCCATTCAAACTGTTCCAACTCCAAAATATTCAGCCTGTTAAGGAATCATGTGCTCCC
>NC_084558.2:53750827-53913327 GCF_033978685.3 Nerophis lumbriciformis | reverse complement strand
TTTCTCCTCCTCTTCTTTTCTCTTTTTTCTTGTCATGTCTGTGTGATCATGTTTTGTTTTAGTAATGTTCGGTTTAAATTTTGGACTTTTTGTGCACTTTTTTTTGTTTTGTCACCATAGCAACCATTAGTTTCACCTGTCACGTCACGCACCTGTTCCACGTTTGGACTCATTGTGCACTCTTGTCACCATAGCAACCATTAGTTTTCACCTGTCACGTCACGCACCTGTTTCACGTTTCGAGTCACGCACCTGCTTTCACTAATCATGTCCATAGTATTTAAGTTCATTCATTTTCTGTTGTTCGTTCTGACGACATCACCACATTTATGCTCCTGCACACTCTCCACACCCTGATGACCCTTGCTACTCTTTTTTTCATGCCGGTTCCATGCCAAGTAAGTTTTTGTTCGTTAAGCCACAGTTAGTGTTTTGTTTAATTGTTCATAGTTTCTGCCAATGTGCAAGTTTTGTGTTTAAAGTCTAGTTTTATTCTCCGCCACTGTGCGCGCTTTTTGTTTATTCCTTTTTTGATAGTTTAAAATAAACCATGTACCCACCTTCAAGCCTTGACCAGTCCAGTTCATTTGCACCACGGGAGAACAAACCAAGCCAAAGTCCAAGTCTTGACATTTCTTCCCTGGGCACCTGACAGTTTTGGCCGTTTTGACATCTTGTGTTGATTTTTTGATGTGGTGACGTCCAAAAAGAGTCATGATGTGGGAAGGGAGGGGGCGCACCGTGCGGGGGGAGGGGCGTAATGTTGTAACAAATAATATTTCTATTATATAGGCTTTACTTTGCATTTTAATTAACGTGGGATTATTTTTTGTATTTAGAAATAATAGTACCAACATTTGTGGCACTGGCGTGGCGCCCCCTGATGGACGGCGCCCTTAGCATTTGCCTATACGGCCTATGCCACGGGCCGGCCCTGGATGGGAATAATGCAAAACACTCTCCACGCTTATCCATGTTTGGCACATTTTAGCTGCTTGATACTTCTGATTGATTAACAACTTTAAAGCGGTCATCACGGAAGTAAACAATGTAGGGGTCGAACTTTCACATCCTCCAAATATATGAATGATTAATTATATATCCATTATATTATTATAGTAATATGTAATGATATAAATAGCAGGGGTGCCCATTACGTCAGTGGACGGTGGAGGGTGTGTCAGTCCATCGCCAGCCAGGCATTAAAGAAATGATGGATCATCAATCTTCACCAAGACGTTGGTCACTTGATTGACATTCACGGCACCCGGGGGTCTTGTGAGATGACGCTGGCTGCTGCCAGATCAATATTAAGAAAAAACGACCGACAGGAAGGCCAGAAACACTTTTTATTTTGACCGTAGCTCCCGTCAAAACTCTAAAGACCGACCGCACAGTTCCTGTCTTCACAATAAAAGCGCTGCTTCGTCCTGCCTGCGCTAACAAAATAAGAGTCTCAGAAAGCTAGCAAGCTACGGAGTTTGCCGCCAATGTATTTCTTGTAAAGTGTATAAAAAGGAGTATGGAAGCTGGACAAACTTTCATGTGGTATTGGACAGAAAGGAGGACTTTTTTTTTCTCCTCCATTTGAAAATGTGGACGTTATCATCACTACTGTCTGATTCCTTTCAATGCAAGTCATCACAATCACACCAACTTTTATTCTTGTCTTCATGAAAGGAAGGAACATGCTTGCATTATCATTAAACACCTTTCACTTGTTAACGTCTCTTTCATAAATAAATCAATATAAATGATATATACCGACAGCCATCAGACTATATAATGCACGTTCCTTTTGACTGTACTGTAAACGTATGATGTATTTATATTATTCACATGTGAAAAATGCTGTATAATAGACTGTATTTATATTATTCACATGTGAATAATGCTGTATAATAGACTGTATTTATATTATTCACATGTGAATAATGCTGTATAATAGACTGTATTTATATTATTCACATGTGAATAATGCTGTATAATAGACTGTATTTATACTATTCACATGTGTATAATGCTGTATAATAGACTGTATTTATATTATTCACATGTGAATAATGCTGTATAATAGACTGCATTTATATTATTCACATGTGTATAATGCTGTATAATAGACTGTATTTATATTCTTCACATGTGAATAATTCTGTATAATAGACTTTATTCACATGTGAATAATGCTGTATAATAGACTGTATTTATGTTATTCACATGTGAATAATGCTGTATAATAGACTGTATTTATGTTATCCACATGTGTATAATGCTGTATAATAGACTGTATTTATATTCTTCACATGTGAATAATTCTGTATCGTAGACTTTATTCACATGTGAATAATTCTGTATAATAGACTGTATTTATGTTATTCACATGTGTATAATGCTGTATAATAGACTGTATTTATATTCTTCACATGTGAATAATTCTGTATAATAGACTTTATTCACATGTGAATAATGCTGTATAATAGACTGTATTTATGTTATTCACATGTGAATAATGCTGTATAATAGACTGTATTTATGTTATCCACATGTGTATAATGCTGTATAATAGACTGTATTTATATTCTTCACATGTGAATAATTCTGTATCGTAGACTTTATTCACATGTGAATAATTCCTTATAATAGACTGTATTTATGTTATTCACATGTGAATAATGCTGTATAATAGACTGTATTTATATTCTTCACATGTGAATAATTCTGTATAATAGACTTTATTCACATGTGAATAATGCTGTATAGTAGCCTGTATTTATGTTATTCACATGTGAATAATGTTGTATAATAGACTGTATTTATGTTATTCACATGTGAATAATGCTGTATAATAGACTTTATTCACATGTGAATAATGCTGTATAATAGACTGTATTTATATTATTCACATGTGAATAATGCTGTATAATAAACTGTATTTATGTTATTCGCATGTGAATAATGCTGTATAGTAGACTGTATTTATATTATTCACATGTGAATAATGCTGTATAATAGACTTTATTCACATGTGAAAAATGCTGTATAATAGACTGTATTTATGTTACTCACATGTGAATAATTATGTGTAATAGACTGTATTTACGTTATTCACATGTGAATAATGCTGTATAACAGACTGCATTTACATTATTCACATGTGAATAATGCTGTATAATAGACTGTATTTATATTATTCACATGTGAATAATGCTGTATAATAGACTGTATTTCTATTATTCACATGTGAATAATGTTGTATAATAGACTGTATTTACATTATTCACATGTAAACAATTCTGTATAATAGACTGTATTTATATTATTCACATGTGACTAATGCTGTATAATAGACTGTATTTATATTATTCACATGTGAATAATGCTGTATAATAGACTGTATTTATATTATTCACATGTGAATAATGCTGTATAGTAGCCTGTATTTATATTATTCACATGTGAATAATGCTGTATAATAGACTGTATTTATGTTATTCGCATGTGAATAATGCTGTGTAATAGACTGTATTTATGTTATTCACATGTGAATAATGCTGTATAATAGACTGTATTTATATTATTCACGTGAATAATGCTGTATAATAGACTGTATTTATGTTATTCACATGTGAATAATTCTGTATAATAGACTTTATTCACATGTGAATAATGCTGTATAATAGACTGTATTTATGTTATTCACATGTGAATAATGCTGTATAATAGACTGTATTTATATTATTCACATGTGTATAATGCTGTATAATAGACTGTATTTATATTCTTCACATGTGAATAATTCTGTATAATAGACTTTATTCACATGTGAATAATGCTGTATAATAGACTGTATTTATATTCTTCACATGTGAATAATACTGTATAATAGACTGTATTTATGTTATTCACATGTGAATAATGCTGTATAATAGACTGTATTTATATTATTCACATGTGAATAATGCTGTATAATAGACTGTATTTATATTATTCACATGTGAATAATGCTGTATAATAGACTGTATTCATGTTTCTCACATGTGAATAATTCTGTGTAATAGACTGTATTTACGTTATTCACATGTGAATAATGCTGTATAACAGACTGCATTTACATTATTCACAAGTGAATAATGCTGTATAATAGACTGTATTTACATTATTCACATGTGAATAATGCTGTATAATAGACTGTATTTATATTATTCACATGTGAATAATGCTGTATAATAGACTGTATTTATATTATTCACATGTGAATAATGCTGTATAATAGACTGTATTTACATTATTCACATGTAAACAATTCTGTATAATAGACTGTATTTATATTATTCACATGTGACTAATGCTGTATAATAGACTGTATTTATCAGAGGTGGGACCAAGTCATTGTTTTGCAAGTCACAAGTAAGTCTCAAGTCTTTGCCCTCAAGTCCGAGTCAAGTCCCGAGTCAAGACAGGCAAGCCCCGAGTCAAGTCCAAAGTCAAGACTGGAAAGTCTCAAGTCAAGTCCTAAGTCCTGCATTTTGAGTTTCGAGTCCTTTCAAGTCCTTTTAACCACAGACTAATATATTAACACAGATTGTGTATGCTTTTCAAACGCTGTATTTATTTATTAAAACAAGTGCATTTTAAATTGCAGGAAAGAAAATTGTGCTGACATTGCACTTTATAATAGCACTATTAACCAGTCATTTTAAACATTAACTCATTCCTTTACAGAACAAACACATTGAAAAATAAAGTGCAAATGTACTTATTTGTACAAAAGTGTTAACATTGAAAAAACATGACATATACGTGAACATAACAAAAAAGTTGTACTTTTTATATGTCAGGGCCCTATGCTGCATTGCATTTGCAAAAGACCAAATTAGCCAAGAGTCTGTCAGTCATTTGTGCACGATGGGGGCGTAGTATGATGCCACCATGGCTGAAAACTCGCTCCACTGGAGCACTGGAGGCAGGCACTGCCAAGACTCTCATGGCCACTCGGAACAGTGAAGGAAGAGTCTTCATGTTCAATGCCCAGAACAAAAGGGGGAGAGAGTTGTTTTGGGTTGGTGCACTACTTGTAAGTGTATCTTGTGTTTTTTTATGTTGATTTAATTTAAAAAAAAAAAAAAAAAAATAAATATATTTCTTGTGCGGCCCGATACCAATCGATCCACGGACCAGTACCGGGCCGCGGCCCGGTGGTTGGGGACCACTGAGGTAAACAACCAACAGTATGTCAGAAAGCTAGCTAAAACGGTACACATATTCATAATATAGTATACATTTTAACTGACCTTTATTTTACTGTTTTTGTCTTTTTTTTAGGTGGCTAAAATACGCGGTGCTGCTGACCGCCGTGTGATATATTGACTAACGTAACCCTGCTTAAAAAAATCACTGAACAAAAAGTATGAATAAGGTAGTGAACTGCAACAGATTCCCGTGTTTGCAATAACGTTATAACGTTAGCAGTGAGTTTACAGCCTCACTGATTTAACTACACAGCAAATAAAAGTCACGTTACTTAGCCAATAAACGTTATCTTACATTCAAAACTTACCGTTCTTTGTGCAACTTCAAATGCCGGACGAAGTTGGAAGTTGTTGCCTCTCCATCAGTAATTTTGGAACCGCATGTGTTGCATACTGCAAACCGTTTTGTGTTGACCACCTCGTAATTTTTATACACAAACGTAATTATTTTAGGTATCATTTTTTGTTCACTGGCGTGTGGTTTGGACATGTCTTCTTCGTTGGTTGTCCTGCAATTTGATTGGATGAATGCTGTGCGATGAAAACAAAGTAGATCTAATTTGATTGGCTGTTGTACTGAGAGCACACCAGCTGACACACGCAACGCTGATAGACAAGTACACAATGAAAAATACGGAGCGCTCCCGAATAACTTTTTCATCTTTGGGTTTTGGGGAAAGTAGCAAGTCATGTCAAGTCATGTCAATTCAAAAGGCTCAAGTCCAAGTGAAGTCACAAGTCATTGATGTTAAAGTCTAAGTCGAGTTGCAAGTCTTTTTACATTTTGTCAAGTCGAGTCTAAAGTCATCAAATTCATGACTCGAGTCTGACTCGAGTCCAAGTCATGTGACTCGAGTCCACACCTCTGGTATTTATATTATTCACATGTGAATAATGCTGTATAATAGACTGTATTTATATTATTCACATGTGAATAATGCTGTATAGTAGCCTGTATTTATGTTATTCACATGTGTATAATGCTGTATAATAGACTGTATTTATGTTATTCGCATGTGAATAATGCTGTGTAATAGACTGTATTTATGTTATTCACATGTGAATAATGCTGTATAATAGACTGTATTTGTATTATTCACGTGAATAATGCTGTATAATAGACTGTATTTATGTTATTCACATTTGAATAATTCTGTATAATAGACTTTATTCACATGTGAATAATGCTGTATAATAGACTGTATTTATGTTATTCACATGTGAATAATGCTGTATAATAGACTGTATTTATGTTATTCACATGTGAATAATGCTGTATAATAGACTGTATTTATATTATTCACATGTGTATAATGCTGTATAATAGACTGTATTTATATTATTCACATGTGTATAATGCTGTATAATAGACTGTATTTATATTCTTCACATGTGAATAATTCTGTATAATAGACTTTATTCACATGTGAATAATGCTGTATAATATACTGTATTTATGCTATTCACATGTGAATAATGCTGTATAATAGACTGTATTTATATTCTTCACATGTGAATAATACTGTATAATAGACTGTATTTATGTTATTCACATGTGAATAATGCTGTATAATAGACTGTATTTATATTATTCACATGTGAATAATGCTGTATAATAGACTGTATTTATATTATTCACATGTGAATAATGTTGTATAATAGACTGTATTTATGTTATTCGCATGTGAATAATGCTGTATAATAGACTGTATTTATATTCTTCACATGTGAATAATTCTGTATAATAGACTTTATTCACATGTGAATAATGCTGTATAATAGACTGTATTTATGCTATTCACATGTGAATAATGCTGTATAATAGACTGTATTTATATTCTTCACATGTGAATAATACTGTATAATAGACTGTATTTATGTTATTCACATGTGAATAATGCTGTATAATAGACTGTATTTATGCTATTCACATGTGAATAATGCTGTATAATAGACTGTATTTATGTTATTCACATGTGAATAATGCTGTATAATAGACTGTATTTATATTATTCACATGTGAATAATGCTGTTTAGTAGCCTGTATTTATGTTATTCACATGTGAATAATGCTGTATAATAGACTGTATTTATATTATTCACATGTGAATAATGCTGTATAATAGACTGTATTTATATTATTCACATGTGAATAATGCTGTATAATAGACTGTATTTATGTTATTCACATGTGAATAATGCTGTATAATAGACTGTATTTATATTATTCACATGTGAATAATGCTGTATAATAGACTGTATTTATGTTATTCACATGTGAATAATGCTGTATAATAGACTTTATTCACATGTGAATAATGCTGTATAATAGATTGTATTTATATTATTCACATGTAAAAAATACCTAAGTGTTTATTGTCTATTGTGATCAACAAAGTACTTTCTATTCTATTCTATTCTCTATGAATGAGGTAGATCCCCTCCACTTGGTCAATTAGAAAGTATCTGGCCTGCAGAAAATAATATAGTGTAGTGACTTTGCATGCAGTCGGCCCCCCAGTCCAAAGGTTTGGAGACCCTTGCTCCGTGCCGTAGTCTGGCTGCGACGCTAACGGCCGGTCCACCTGTTCAAACCCCCGCAGCTCTCCCTCTCCCCTTTGTTTGATGTGCTTTGTGGGGAACCCAAGCCGCGCTTCTTTTACGGCCCCGTCGGCAGCAGCCTGCCGGACATTTAAAAGCCCAATTTCGCTGCAAAAGCTTTTTGGGATTGCTTTGCTGCACATGTGACAACACGTGCGACGTACTCCATCACGCTGCTTTCTTCAACGTTTTAATAAGCCCGGTCAACACCTTGCCCCTTTTTGGACACATGCTCGTTTATGTTGTCTCGTTTCTAGGAAAGGACCGTGAACTGGCCCCATGTGTCGGCTGGATCACCTCTTAATTATCTTCGCTTTGCAGCCCAAATAGCTCAAGGTCCACTTTAATAGAAACGGCATGGCCAGACGTCTTCCACTAAATAGCTGCTGCCATCAAAAGCAGGCGACACCACACCGCCGACTAGGGATGGGTACCGCTTTTGCCGCTTTCATCCGCACCCACTGGATTATGTCGGTTATCCATTCATGTAAAATCCGAGGGTGCCATATTTTAATACCTTTGTTGCACGTGACGTCACGTCTGGTTTCAGAATCGCCACACCCGCTTGTAAACAATCAATCAAGCAGCCAAACTCCTTCTAAGTCAGGGGTGTCCAAAGTGTGGCCCGGGGGACATTTGCACGGCCTCCAAAAGTACTGTTACCAAAAAAACATTCAAAAAGGGAATGCACCGTATTTTTCAGACTGTAAGGCGCACTTAAAATCCTTTCATTTTCTCAAAACTCGACAGTGCGCCTTATAGCCCGGGTGCGCCTAATGTACGGAATGATTCTGGTTGTGCTTACCGACCTCGAAGCAATTTTATTTGGTACGTGGTGTAACCGGAGGGTGTGTTCCAACTATCGTGGGATCACACTCCTCAGCCTTCCCGGTAAGGTCTATTCAGGTGTACTGGAGAGGAGGCTACGCCGGATAGTCGAACCTCGGATTCAGGAGGAACAGTGTGGTTTTCGTCCTGGTCGTGGAACTGTGGACCAGCTCTATACTCTCGGCAGGGTCCTTGAGGGTGCATGGGAGTTTGCACAACCAGTCTACATGTGCTTTGTGGACTTGGAGAAGGCATTCGACCGTGTACCCCGGGAAGTCCTGTGGGGAGTGCTCAGAGAGTATGGGGTAACGGACTGTCTTATTGTGGCGGTTCGCTCCCTGTATAATCGGTGTCAGAGCTTGGTCCGCATTGCCGGCAGTAAGTCGGACACGTTTCCAGTGAGGGTTGGACTCCGCCAGGGCTGCCCTTTGTCACCGATTCTGTTCATAACCTTTATGGACAGAATTTCTAGGCGCAGTCAGGGCGTTGAGGGTATCTGGTTTGGTGGCTGCAGGATTAGGTCTCTGCTTTTTGCAGATGATGTGGTCCTGATGGCTTCATCTGGCCAAGATCTTCAGCTCTCACTGGATCGGTTCGCAGCCGAGTGTGAAGCGACTGGGATGGGAATCAGCACCTCCAAATCCGAGTCCATGGTTCTCGCCCGGAAAAGGGTGGAGTGCCATCTCCGGGTTGGGGAGAAGATCTTGCCCCAAGTGGAGGAGTTCAAGTACCTCGGAGTCTTGTTCACGAGTGAGGGAAGAGTGGATCGTGAGATCGACAGGCGGATCGGTGCGGCATCTTCAGTAATGCGGACGCTGTATCGATCCGTTGTGGTGAAGAAGGAGCTGAGCCAGAAGGCAAAGCTCTCGATTTACCGGTCGATCTACGTTCCCATCCTCACCTATGGTCATGAGCTTTGGGTCATGACCGAAAGGACAAGATCACGGGTACAAGCGGCCGAAATGAGTTTCCTCCGCCGGGTGGCGGGGCTCTCCCTTAGAGATAGGGTGAGAAGCTCTGTCATCCGGGGGGAGCTCAAAGTAAAGCCGCTGCTCCTCCACATCAAGAGGAGCCAGATGAGGTGGTTCGGGCATCTGGTCAGGATGCCACCCGAACGCCTCCCTCGGGAGGTGTTTCGGGCACGTCCGACCGGTAGGAGGCCACGGGGAAGACCCAGGACACGTTGGGAAGACTATGTCTCCCGGCTGGCCTGGGAACGCCTCGGGATCCCCCGGGAGGAGCTGGACGAAGTGGCTGGGGAGAGGGAAGTCTGGGCTTCCCTGCTTAGGCTGCTGCCCCCGCGACCCGACCTCGGATAAGCGGAAGAAGATGGATGGATGGATGGATGGTGGTGTAATGATAAGTGTGACCAGTAGATGGCAGTCACACATAAGAGATACGTGTAGACTGCAATATGACTCAAGTAAACAACACCAACATTTTATATGTTCCATTGAAAATATAGAACATTACACACGGTGCTCAAAAATCTATCAAAATGTTTTAGTAGGACTTTGGTAATCTATGAAGCCACACCACTTGATGGATTGTACTGTGCTTCAACATAGGAGTATTATTATGCTGTGTGTATAAGGTAAGACATTATCTGCTGTTTTGTTTCACAATATTATGCAAAAGCAAATTTTCTTCCCTTCTGGTACCTGCTGATCTGTATTTGGGATCTGCATAAGACCTGAAAATGTGCGCAAATCTGCCTTTGTAGTCTGTGCCGACATCATAGTAGATAATCTTCTTCTTTTTCTCTATCTTCTTGTTATGTGACATTCATCCTCCACTGTTGCCATTTCTAATATAAAGTAGTGTAAAGTTCTTACTTTTATCTGTCAGTGAACTCACCATGAAAGCACTAAAACATACCGGTGTAGTGAGTTGACATTATTCACCCAAGGAACTTTAGTTATTAGAGAGTTCCAGTTTTTTCACGGGACACATTTCGGGCGTTGTTGTTGCACTAGTGAGCCACGGATGAGGAGATGCTGTTCCAGTTATTGATTGAAGTAAAGTGTGAATGTCATTAAAACAGTTAGCTCCATCTTTTGACACTTCTTCCCCTCCCGTCCTTGCACACTACACCGCTACAACAAAGATGACGGGGAGAAGACGCTGTCGAAGTGGAGGCACATCCTGAAGAGACTGTCGAAAGCGACTTGTGTGTTGACATTATTCACCCAAGGAACTTTAGTTATTAGAGAGTTCCAGTCGGACAGTTTTTTCACGGGACACATTTCGGGCGTTGTTGTTGCACTAGTGAGCCACGGATGAGGAGATGCTGTTCCAGTTATTGATTGAAGTAAAGTGTGAATGTCATTAAAACAGTTAGCTCCATCTTTTGACACTTCTTCCACCCCCGTCCTTGCACGCTACACCGCTACAACAAAGACGACGCTGTCGAAGTGGAGGCACGTAAATAAGAGCGCCCACAAAATCCTGAAGTGATTTGAAGATGATGTGTAAAACATCATCTGTGCAACATTTTGAGCAAAGAACCACCATCACATGTTATGTAGACCACAAGGAAGTCTTTTACATTTAGAAAATAATCATAATAATATGACTCCTTTAATGCGCCTTATAATCTGGTGCGCCTTATATACGAAAAAAGATCAAAAATAGACCATTCATTGGTCCGGAAAATACGGTAAAGTGAAAAAGTTGCAATGTTGACTCTAATAACACAAAGGCTGTTTCCTTTCTTTAAAACAGTCATTGTTTAAAAACATAATAATGAATCAAAATGACTTATTGAAGGCTTCAATTGCTTCACATCAAATATTCCACGTTGAAGAGTGTTTTGGGGGAAATATTGCATGTTTTGTGTTTGCAGTAAAAAAACAAAACTAAAGCAACTAAAACCCCAAAGGAAAGAACACAACCTTATAATGGAGGAATAGACGTGAAGTTGATTGAGAGATTTAAGCTTCGAGGGTAGAAATGGTAACATTTTGTGTTTTTGACATAAAAAAAGAGGGTTTTCTTTAACAAAAAGGACAAAAAAAATGGTGGTGAAATATAACCGTCGTAGCTTCTTCCCACATACTTCAATCTTCCTCAAATCTTTGATGCTGGGTCAGAGTGTTGGGTGTGACGCAACTGCATGACTACTGTGGCGCCCCCTTGTGGTGAAAAACTATATCAGCAATAACCTCCTTACACATGCTCCGATCTTCCTCAATTTTTGATATGGGTCAGGGTATTGGGTGGGATGCAACCGTGTCATTGCAGTGGCGCCAGTATCGCCCCCTTGTGGTGGAAAATGAAAACATTCATAACTTCCTATCACATGCTACTATCCTCCGGAAGTTTTCGTTTGGACTTTTGGGTGGGACGCAACTGCATGACTACTGCGCCACCATTATCGCCCCCTTGTGGGGAAACATTTGAACTGTAACAAATTATTTTCTCACACTTCAATCTTCCTAACATTTTTGATGCTGGGGCGGGTGTTGGGTGGCACGCAACTGCGGCGCCTATATCGCCCCCTTGTGGTGGAAAAGTATAGCAGCAATAACCTCCTTACACATGCTCCGATCTTCCTGAATTTTTGATATTGGGTGGGATGCAACCGTGTCATTGCAGTGGCACCAGTATCGCCCCCTTGTGGTGGAAAATGAGAACAGTCATAACTTCCCATCACATGCTACTATCCTCCGGAATTTTCCGATGGCGGTTTGAGGTGTTGGGTGGGACGCGTCTGCATGACTATTTGAACTGTGACAACTTATTTTCTCATACTTCACTCTTCCTAAGTGGGACGCAACTGCGGCGCCTATATCGCCCCCTTGTGGTGGAAAACTATAACAGCAACATTGTCCTGACACATGCTTTGATCTTCCTTAAGTTTTCGATGGTGGGTCAGGGTATTGGGTGAGATGCAACCGCACCATTGCAGTGGCGCCAACATCGTCCCCTAGTGGTGAAAAATGACAACAGTCATAACTTCCTATCACATGCTACGCTCTTCCTGACATTTCTGGTGGTGGGTCAGGGCATCGGGAAGAACGTGACCATATTTTGTCTTTTGACAGCCCTAAATGTACTTGTGGCGGCCCACCACAAGTATATGAATGCATGGGAAACCCTGAGGTCGTAACTACACAAAAAAATGCGGGATTTTTGTCATTTTTTTTCTTTTGTTGGTCGTACATCCGAACTTTGGAAAAGCTTGAGAGAGTGTTTGTGTCCTTCGGAATAGTTCTCATAGTACACATTGTTGTGTTTGACAGTCGGCGTGTTGTTTAGCTCATTGTTGGCACGTCCTTCATATGACTGAATTGATCTTATTGTGTGTGATTACTACATAGTCTGAATTGATCTTATTGTGTGTGATTACTACATAGTCTGAATTGATCTTATTGTGTGTGATTACTACATAGTCTGCGGTCAGGAAAGAAGAAACAAAACAAACAAGCTGCAATTATTCCCAAAACCACGTGAGCAAAGTCTCTTTGCTTTAAAACAGCAGGGGTTGGTTGGCATTTACCCCCCCCATTCAAATCAGTTCCAACTTAAAACTGTTAAAACTATTCGGGGATCGCTTGCTTTCCCTTGACAAATTCCAAAAATTCCCAGATTTCCCAGAATTCCAGGGTTTCCGGGACATTTTTTCCCATTCAAAATGAATTATCAATTTTTCAAACTTCCACCATTTCCACATTTTTCAACCGATTCAAACCATTCCACCTTCAACACACTCCACCATCCTGGACATTTAACTATCATTTTTCCACGTTCGACAAATTTCCAGGAATTCCTGTTTTATTTCCAACCTTTTTTTAGTACGATGACTCCTTTCACATTTTTCAACCCATTTCAACCGTTCCACTGTCAAAACATTCCTCTTAATCAGGACAAACAAACAAGTTGGTTTAAGAACTAGAAAATTTCCCGTTTTTCCCCAAAATTTCAAAATACCATTTGTCAATTAAAAAACTGTTCTTTCTTGACCGATTTAAACAATTCCACCTTCAACATATTCCACTCATCCTGGACATTTAACTATCATTTTTCCACGTTCAACAAATTTCCAGGAATTCCTGTTTTATTTCCAACCTTTTTTTAGTCCGATGACTCCTTTCACATTTTTCAACCCATTTCAACCGTTCCACTGTCAAAACATTCCTCTTAGTCAGGACTAACAAACAAGTTGGTTTAAGAACTTAAAAATTTCCCGTTTTTCCCCAAAATTCCAAAATACCATTTGTCAATGAAAAAACTGTTCTTCAACATTTCTTGACCGATTTAAACAATTCCAACACCAACCAATTCAGCTCATTCAGGACATTTATGCTCGTAATCATTTTCCAAAAAATCCCAAATTTCCAGGAAGTTTCCATTGAAATGAATGGGACATTTTTCCAAGTTGCACAATTCCCACATTTTTCAACCGATTCAAACCATTCCACCTTCAACACATTCCACTCATCCTGGACATTTAACTATCATTTTTCCACGTTCAACAAATTTCCAGGAATTCCTGTTTTATTTCCAACCTTTTTTTGTGCAATGACTCCTTTCACATTTTTCAACCCATTTCAACCGTTCCACTGTCAAAACATTCCTCTTAATCAGGACAAACAAACAAGTTGGTTTAAGAACTTGAAAATTTCCCGTTTTTCCCCAAAATTTCAAAATACCATTTGTCAATTAAAAAACTGTTCTTTCTTGACCGATTTAAACAATTCCACCTTCAACATATTCCACTCATCCTGGACATTCAAACTATCATTTTTCCACGTTCAACAAATTTCCAGGAATTCCTGTTTTATTTCTAAACTTATTTTAGTGCGATGACTCCTTTCACGTTTTTCAACCCATTTCAACCGTTCCACTGTCAAAACATTCCTCTTAATCAGGACAAACAAACAAGTTGGTTTAAGAACTTGAACATTTCCCGTTTTTCCCCAAAATTCCAAAATACCATTTGTCAATGAAAAAACTGTTCTTCAACATTTCTTGACCGATTTAAACAATTCCAACACCAACCAATTCAGCTCATTCAGGACATTTATGCTCGTAATCATTTTCCAAAAAATCCCAAATTTCCAGGAAGTTTCCATTGAAATGAATGGGACATTTTTCCAAGTTGCACAATTCGCACATTTTTCAACCGATTTAAACCATTCCACCTTCAACATATTCCACTCATCCTGGACATTCAAACTATCATTTTTCCACGTTCAACAAATTTCCAGGAATTCCTGTTTTTTTTCTAACCTTATTTCCAACCTTTTTTTAGTACGATGACTCCTTTCACATTTTTCAACCCATTTCAACCGTTCCACTGTCAAAACATTCCTCTTAGTCAGGACTAACAAACAAGTTGGTTTAAGAACTTAAAAATTTCCCGTTTTTCCCCAAAATTCCAAAATACCATTTGTCAATTAAAAAACTGTTCTTCAACATTTCTTGACCGATTTAAACAATTCCAACACCAACCAATTCAGCTCATTCAGGACATTTATGCTCATAATCATTTTCCAAAAAATCCCACTTTTCCCAAAAATCCCAAATTTCCAGGAAGTTTCAATTGAAATGAATTGGACATTTTACCAAGTTGCACAATTCGCACATTTTTCAACCGATTTAAACCATTCCACCTTCAACACATTCCACTCATCCTGGACATTCAAACTATAATTTTTCCACGTTCAACAAATTTCCAGGAATTCCTGTTTTATTTCTAACCTTATTTCTAACCTTTTTTTAGTGCGATGACTCCTTTCACGTTTTTCAACCCATTTCAACCGTTCCACTGTCAAAACATTCCTCTTAATCAGGACAAACAAACAAGTTAGTTTAAGAACTTAAAAAATTCCCATTTTTTCCTGAAATTCCAAAATACCATTTGTCAATTAAAAAACTGTTCTTCAACATTTCTTGACCGATTTAAACAATTCCAACACCAACCAATTCAGCTCATTCAGGACATTTATGCTCGTAATCATTTTCCAAAAAATCCCGCTTTTCCCAAAAATCCCAAATTTCCAGGAAGTTTCCATTGAAATGAATGGGACATTTTACCAAGTTGCACAATTCGCACATTTTTCAACCTATTGGAACCATTCCACTTTCAACATATTCCACTCATCCTGGACATTCAAACTATCATTTTTCCACGTTCAACAAATTTCCAGAAATTCCTGTTTTATTTCTAACCTTATTTCCAACCTTTTTTTAGTACGATGACTCCTTTCACATTTGTCAACCCATTTCAACCGTTCCACTGTCAAAACATTCCTCTTAATCAGGACAAACAAACAAGTTGGTTTAAGAACTTAAAAAAATCCTGTTTTTCCCTGAAATTCCAAAATACCATTTGTCAATTAAAAAACTGTTCTTCAACATTTCTTGACCGATTTAAACAATTCCAACACCAACCAATTGAGCTCACTCAGGAC
Organism: Nerophis lumbriciformis; assembly: GCF_033978685.3. Taxonomy (NCBI): domain Eukaryota; kingdom Metazoa; phylum Chordata; class Actinopteri; order Syngnathiformes; family Syngnathidae; genus Nerophis; species Nerophis lumbriciformis. The sequence continues at coordinate 53,897,231 of NC_084558.2, read as the reverse complement.
ATTCATGCTCCTAATCATTTTTTTTTTAAATCCCGCTTTTCCCAAAAATCCTACATTTCCAGGAAGTTTCCATTGAAATGATTTGGACATTTTTCCAAGTTGCACAATTTGTGCATTTTTCAACCTATTCAAACCATCCCACCTTCAACATATTCCACTCATCCTGGACATTCAAACTATCATTTTTCCAATTTCCAAAAAATTCCAGGAATTCCCAGTTTTCCAAACCCTATTTTCACCCTTTTTTCTGTCGACTACTCCTCCCACATTTTTCAACCCACTTCAACCATTCCACCGTCAAAGTATTCCTCTTAGTTTTCCCGAAATTCCGTAATACCATTTTTCAATGAAAAAACTGTTACTACTTCAACATTTCTTGACCGATTTCTTGATCATTTCCAAAAAAATCCCGTTTTTCCCCAAATTTCCAGGAAGTTCCCATTGAAATGAATTGGACATTTTTCCAAGTTGCACAATTCCCACATTTTTCAACCTATTCGAACCATTCCACCTTCAAAATATTCCACTCATCCTGGACATTCAAACTACAATTTTTCCGCGTTCAACCAATTTCCAGGAATATTTTTTTTTTCTCCGAACCTTATTTCCAACCTTTTTTAGTGCGATGTCTCCTTCCACATTTTTCAACCCACTTCAACCATTCCACTGTCAAAACATTCCTCTTAGTCAGGACAAAAAAACAAGTTGGTTTAGGAACTTGAATAATTCCTGGTTTTCCCAAAATTCCGTAATACCATTTTTCAATTAAAAAACTGTTACTACTTCAACATTTCTTGACCGATTTAAACAATTCCAACACCAACCAATTCTGCTCATTCAGGACATTCGTGTTCCTAATCGTTCTCTAAAAAAATCCTGATTTTCCCTAAATTCCCAAATTTTCATGAAATTCCCACCGAAAAGAAAGGGACATTTTTCAAAGTTCCACAGCTCCCAAATTTTTCATCTAATTTAAACCGTTCCAACTTCTAAATATTCAGCCTGTTCAGGAATTGTGTGCTCTCCTTCAACAATGAAAAATAAAAATCCCAGATTTCCTAGAATTCCGGGTTTTTAGGGATATTTTCCCCATTCAAAATTAAATACACATTTTTCAAACTTCCACAATTCCCACATTTTTCAACCGATTCCAACCATTCCACCTTCAACACATTTGATTCATCCTGGACATTCAAACTACAATTTTTCCACGTTCAACAAATTTCCAGGAATTCCTGTTTTTGTTTTTTTAACCTTATTTCCAACCTTTTTTAGTACTCTTTTCACATTTTTCAACCCACTTCAACCATTCCACTGTCAAAACATTCCTCTTAGTCAGGACAAAAAAACAAGTTGGTTTAGGAACTTGAAAAATTCCCGGTTTTCCTGAAATTCCGTAATAAAATTTTCAATTAAAAAACTGTTACTACTTCAAAATTTCTTGACCGATTTAAACAATTCCAACACCAACCAATTCAGCTCATTCAAGACATTCGTGCTCCTAATCATTTTCAAAAAAAATCCCACTTTTCCCGAAATCCCCAGATTTCCAGGAAGTTCCCATTGAAATTAATTGGACATTTTTCCAAGTTGCACAATTCCCACATTTTTCAACCTATTGGAACCATTCCACCTTCAACATATTCCACTCATCCTGGACATTCAAACTATCATTTTTCCAATTTAAAAAAAAATCCAGGAATTCCCACTTTTCCAAACCCTATTTTCACTCTTTTTTCTGTCGACTACTCCTCCCACATTTTTCAACCCACTTCAACCATTCCACCGTCAAAACATTCCTCTTAGTTTTCGCAAAATTCCGTAATACCATTTTTCAATGAAAAAACTGTTACTACTTCAACAGTTCTTGACCGATTTCTTGATCATTTCCAAAAAAAATCCCGCTTTTCCCAAAATCCCCAAATTTCCAGGAAGTTCCCATTGAAATGAATTGGACATTTTTCCAAGTTGCACAATTCCCACATTTTTCAACCTATTCGAACCATTCCACCTTCAACACATTCCACTCATCCTGGACATTCAAACTATCACTTTCCCAAATTCCAAACCAAATTCCCGCTTTTCCCAAAATTCCCAAATTTCCATGAAATTCCTATTGAAATGAATGAGACATTTTTCCAAGTTCCAAAACTCCCACATTTTTTATCCAATATAAACCGTTCCAACTTCAAAATATTCAGCCTGTTCAAGAATTGTCTGCTCTACTTCGACAAATTAAAAAAAATCCCGGATTTCCTAGAAATCAAATTTTCAGAGACATCTTCCCCATTCAAAATGAATTATCCATTTTTCAAACTTCCACAATTCCTAAATTTTTCAACCGATTCAATTAATTCCACCTTCAACACATTAAATTCATCCTGGAAATTCAAACAACCATTTGTCCACGTTCAACAAATTTCCAGGAATTCCTGTTTTTTTTCTTCTAACCTTATATCCAACCTTTTTTAGTGCGACGACTCCTTTCACATTTTTCAACCCATTACAACCGTTCCACTGTCAAAACATTCCTCTTAGTCAGGACAAAAAAAACAAGTTGGTTTAAGAACTTGAAAAATTCCCGGTTTTCCCGAAATTCCGTAATACCATTTTTCAATTAAAAAACGGTTACTACTTCAACATTTCTTGACCGATTTAAACAATTCCAACATCAACCAATTCAGCTCATTCAGGACATTCATGCTCCTAATCATTTTCAAAAAAAATCCTGCTTTTCCCAAAAATCCCAAATTTCCAGGAAGTTTCCATTGAAATGATTGGGACATTTTTCCAAGTTGCACAATTCGCACATTTTTCAACCGATTTAAACCATTCCACCTTCAACATATTCCACTCATCCTGGACATTCAAACTATCATTTTTCCACGTTCAACAAATTTCCAGGAATTCCTGTTTTTTTTCTAACCTTATTTCCAACCTTTTTTTTTGTGCAATGACTCCTTTCACATTTTTCAACCCATTTCAACCGTTCCGCTGTCAAAACATTCCTCTTAATCAGGACAAACAAACAAGTTAGTTTAAGAACTTGAACATTTCCCGTTTTTCCCAAAAATTCCAAAATACCATTTGTCAATTAAAAAACTGTTCTTCAACATTTCTTGACCAATTTAAACAATTCCAACACCAACCAATTCAGCTCATTCAGGACATTTATGCTCGTAATCATTTTCCAAAAAATCCCAAATTTCCAGGAAGTTTCCATTGAAATGAATGGGACATTTTACCAAGTTGCACAATTCGCACATTTTTCAACCGATTTAAACCATTCCACCTTCAACACATTCGCACATTTTTCAACCGATTTAAACCATTCCACCTTCAACATATTCCACTCATCCTGGACATTCAAACTATCATTTTTCCACGTTCAACAAATTTCCAGGAATTCCTGTTTTATTTCTAACCTTATTTCCAACCTTTTTTTTTGTGCAATGACTCCTTTCACATTTTTCTTGACTGATTTAAACAATTCCAACACCAACCAATTCAGCTCATTCAGGACATTCGTGCTCCTAATCATTTTCAAAAAAATCCCGCTTTTCTCAAAAATCCCAAATTTCCAGGACGTTTCCATTGAAATGAATGGGACATTTTACCAAGTTGCACAATTCACACATTTTTCAACCGATTTAAACCATTCCACCTTCAACATATTCCACTCATCCTGGACATTCAAACTATCATTTTTCCACGTTCAACAAATTTCCAGGAAGTTCCCATTGAAATGAATTGGACATTTTTCCAAGTTGCACAATTCGCACATATTTCAACCTATTGGAACCATTCCACCTTCAACACATTCCACTCATCCTGGACATTCAAACTAACACTTTCCCAAGTTCCAAACCAAATTCTGGTTTTCTTGGAACCATGTCAACATCCAAACTATTCTTACATTCAAACTACATTCTGTCAGCATTTCACTTCAACTTCAGCATTGGAACATTCACACGCAATTCTTTCAGAAATTGCTTCATCTAGTTTTGTACAGCTTTTTTTTCTTATATTTTTACCGTTGTTTTTTAGTCCGACAACATGTTACGGGCCTACAAAACTAGAGCTGTGTCCTGCTTTTTGGACACCCTGGACCGAAGTACCAATGTTTCAATTTGGGAATGGATATCAGAGCATAAAGACGTGTTCTCGGCGGTCTCGATATTTCAGTATGGATCCACATTTGAATGCAATAAAAGGGTAAAAAGCTGAATATCCGCTAACCGTGTTAGTTGTCACCCACAAACATGCGGTGCAGACATAACGGGGTCATTAGCTGGCATTCCTGCCCGCTCTGTTCTTCCAGGCCGGCCGTCCAGATGCCTCCCCGGACTTAAGTGGGAGCCCCTGAGCGCTAACTTTGATGAGTCCATTAAGAGGCTGACTTTCATGCAGGCTACAGGCTACATGGTGTTAGCGCAGCCAGGCAGTGGACGTGGGAAGCACATGGCAGCAGTCCTGGGTGTTATCCATCACAGATGCTGGTCCTGGCCTCCCGCTGCTTTACTGGCCATTAAGTCTGCCGCTTCATGTGCGCCGCTTTCAACTACGACACTTTCTGTATTACACTCAGAGGTGGGTAGAGTAGCCAGAAATTGTACTCAAGTAAGAGTACTGTTACTTTAGAGATTTATTACTCAAGTAAAAGTAAGGAGTAGTCACCCAAATATTTACTTGAGTAAAAGTAAAAAGTATGTTGTGAAAAAACTACTCAAGTACTGAGTAACTGATGAGTAACATACACACACATATTATATATATATAAAAATATATAAAAATATATAAAAATGTGAAAGGAGTCATCGTACTAAAAAAAGGTTGGAAATAAGGTTAGAAATAAAACAGGAATTTCTGGAAATTTGTTGAACGTGGAAAAATGATAGTTTGAATGTCCAGGATGAGTGGAATATGTTGAAGGTGGAATGGTTCCAATAGGTTGAAAAATGTTGAATACTTTTCTTAGGTTGTTGTCTTTAAAGACAACATCCTAAGAAAAGTATTCAACAAGAACAACATTAAATTGAGCTACAGCTGCATGAACAATATACGACAAATCATCTCAAACCACAACAAAACAATTGCAAATGAGCCGTCGACCCCCAGTCAGAGCGACTCCAAAACCAACAAAGCATGTAACTGTCGAAAGAAACCTGATTGCCCCCTCAACGGGGGGTGCTTACAAACATCAGTTGTCTACCAATCTAAGGTAATACGCAAGGACATTAACACATCCGACACATATGTAGGATTAACCGAGGGTGAATTCAAAACCAGATGGAACAATCACAAGGCTTCTTTCAGGAACAAAAACCTGCAAAATACCACAGAACTCAGCAAACACATTTGGGACCTCAAAGACAATAATGTTGAATATTCAATAACATGGCAAATTCTTGCATCCAGCACACCTTACAATAGTGGTAATAAAAGATGCAACCTATGCTTGAAAGAGAAACTGTTTATTATTTACCGTCCAGACCTGTCATCCCTCAACAAGCGCAGCGAAATTGTAACAGCATGCCGCCATAGACGGAAACACCTCCTAGGTAACACATGAGCCAATCACCACGCCCCTAGGCCAGCCTGTACCCACCCACTCTGTGCCCTATATAAACCATGGTATGCGAATGCTCCCATTAAAATCTCCTGATGATTGAGGGTACCCCCCCTCATGAAACAGGCCTGTAGAGATGAAATAGTCTTGTGATTTTTTTCCCACACATACATATATTGCGCTCTACTACGGTATCGAGCACTATTTTTTGGATAACCTTATTAAGACATATATATATATATATATATATATATATATATACACACACATATATATACACATATATATATATATATATATACACACATATATATATACATACATTGATATATACAGTATATAATTTATATTTATTTATTTTGCCGTTTTTGTTTACATGTTAAAGGTGTTTTAATGAATATACATGCATGTTTAACACATATAGATTTCTTTCTTTCATGAAGACAAGAATATAAGTTGGTGTATTACTTGATTCTGCATTTATTGTAATCAGACAGTAGTGATGATAACGTCCACGTTTTCAAATGGAGGAGAAGAAAAGTTCTTCCTTTCTGTCTAATACCACATGAAAGTGGTTAGTTTTTGGCTTCTTATTTGTCCAGCTTCCATATTCGTTTTTATACACTTTACAAGAAATACATTGGCGGCAAACTCCGTCGCTTGCTAGCTTGCTAGCTTGTTTGCGCTGGCTTTCGGAGACTCTTATTTTGAAAGCGCAGGCGCGATGGAGCGGCACTTTTATCGTGAAGACAGGAACTGTGCAGTCAGTCTTTAGGCTTTTGACGGGATGTACGGTTGAAATAAAAAAGGGTATTTTTTCCTTCACACTTTTGATTGATTGATTGATTGGAACTTTTATTAGTAGATTGCACAGTACAGTACATATTCCGTACGATTGACCACTAAATGGTAACACCCCAATAAGTTTTTCAACTTGTTTAAGTCAGGTCATGTGACCGCCTGGCTCTGTTTGATTGGTCCAACGTCACCAGTGACTGCATCTGATTGGTGGAACGGAGTGAACGTCACCAGTGACTGGATTTGTTGAAACGCAGGCACTATGAAGGTCTGTCTGACAGACCAAAACAAACAAAGCGTGCATTAACAGATCGATAAAAATTAGTAGCGAGTAGCGAGCTGAATGTAGATAAAAGTAGCGGAGTAAAAGTATATAAATATACTCAAGTAAAAGTAAAAGTATGTTGCATTAAAACTACTCTCAGAAGTACAATTTATCCCAAAAGTTACTCAAGTAGATGTAACGGAGTAAATGTAGCGCGTTACTACCCACCTCTGATTACACTCCCCGTGCAGGGAGACCGATACAGCAGTGCAGGTAATCACACCAAGCAAGAATCTGCATTTTTGTGGAATTTTTGCTTATCATTCTCAAGCTTTGTGTGAGACAAGAACTTGTGTTTTTTTTCCTTTTGATTCATTCCTCCTCATAAATGATGGCTAACAATACAAGTAATGGGAGTACACTGTTCCGTCCCTCTAAAAAAAACATCCATAAAGCGCCAACAATACTCCATTTACATCTCATGACCTAAATATAAACCAAATATTAGCGATATTGTTATTATAAGTGCTAACGCAGACAAATAACTTTTAGAGAGCTAACTAGCTTATGTTGCTATATTGACATATTGAGCTGCTGCATCGCCTCAGAGTTGGTGAAAGTACATTCTAGATCAGGGGTGCTCATCACGTCGATCGCGAGCTACCGGTCGATCGTGGAGGGTGTGTCAGTCGATCACCAGCCAGGCATTAAAAAAATAGTCCTAAAAATGAGCGATCATAAATCTTCACTATGACGTCACTTGATTGACATTCACGGCACCCGAGGGTCTTCTGAGATGATTAAATGACCGACTGGAAGGCGAGAAACACTTTATTTCAACAGACTCTGGCGCCGTACCTGTCGTCAAAACTCCAAAGACCGACTGCACAGTTGCACAATAAAAGCTCTGCTTCATCCTGCCTGCGCTACCAAAATAAGAGTCTCAGAAAGCGGGCGTGCACAGGCTAGCAAGCTACGGAGTTTGCCGACAATGTATTTCTTGTAAAGTGTATACAGAGGAGTACGGAAGCTGGACAAATAAGATGCCAAAAACCAACCACTTTCATGTGGTATTGGACAGAAAGGAGGACTTTTTTTCTCCTCCATTCGAAAATGTGGACGTTATCAGCACTACTGTCTGATTCCTATCAATGCAAGTCATCAGAATCAGGTAATACACCAACTTATATTCTTGTCTTCATGAAAGAAAGGAATCTATATGTGTTAAACATGCTTGTATTATCTTTAACCACCTTTATAACTTATTAACAATATTAACTATATGTGTTAAACATGCTTGTATTATCTTTAACCACCTTTAACTTGTTAACAATATTAACTATATGTGTTAAACATGCTTGTTTTATCTTTAACCACCTTTAACTTGTTAACAATATTAACTATATGTGTTAAACATGCTTGTATTATCTTTAACCACCTTTAACTTATTAACAATATTAACTATATGTGTTAAACATGCTTGTATTATCTTTAACCACCTTTAACTTGTTAACAATATTAACTATATGTGTTAAACATGCTTGTATTATCTTTAAACACCTTTAAGTTGTTAACAATATTAACTATATGTGTTAAACATGCTTGTATTATCTTTAACCACCTTTAACTTGTTAACAATATTAACTATATGTGTTAAACATGCTTGTATTATCTTTAACCACCTTTAACTTGTTAACAATAGTAACTATATGTGTTAAACATGCTTGTTTTATCTTTAACCACCTTTAACTTGTTAACAATATTAACTATATGTGTTAAACATGCTTTTATTATCTTTAACCACCTTTATAACTTATTAACAATATTAACTATATGTGTTAAACATGCTTGTATTATCTTTAACCACCTTTAACTTGTTAACAATATTAACTATATGTGTTAAACATGCTTGTATTATCTTTAAACACCTTTAACTTATTAACAATATTAACTATATGTGTTAAACATGCTTGCATTATCTTTAAACACCTTTAACTTATTAACAATATTAACTATATGTGTTAAACATGCTTGTATTATCTTTAACCACCTTTATAACTTACTAACAATATTAACTATATGTGTTAAACATGCTTGTATTATCTTTAACCACCTTTAACTTGTTAACAATATTAACTATATGTGTTAAACATGCTTGTATTATCTTTAAACACCTTTAACTTGTTAACAATATTAACTATATGTGTTAAACATGCTTGCATTATCTTTAAACACCTTTAAATTGTTAACAATATTAACTATATGTATTAAACATACTTGTATTATCATTAAACACCTTTAATGTACTAACAATATTAACTATATGTGTTAAACATGCCTGCATTATCATTAAACACCTTTAACTTATTAACAAAAACATATATTTCATAAATAAGTAAATATAAATGATATATATGAATGAGGTAGATCCCCACGACTTGATCAATTGAAAAGTAGCTCGCCTGCAGAAAAGGTGTGAGCACCCCTGTCCTAGATGATAAATTATGCCTCTCACCAGGATTAATTCTTCAGCTTAACGGGAAGCTATAAACATCCCATCTGACATTATCACAGTGAGAGCGGACATTGTACAGTAAGCGATTGTTTGATTATGTTGATAATTTGTATATCTTGCATTTAAGCATACTGCCACACGATGCTTAGTGTTTCACTAAAGCTGCATCTGTTTAGTTTCTAAAACTTGTAGATCATCCTCCTTATATTCAGGCTCAAAAACATAAGTTTCTGGATCATCATTTGTCACAAAGTAGTCTTTGTTGTCTCTCATAAGTAGTGTTGCTGTTGTTGAAGGGGAATGTAAGCTCTAAGCTTAAAATGAACAAAATACGCAAATATTACATATTATGAATGTTACTACATGACATATATACTTACATCATGTATATATTACATGTTATTATGAATGTTACTACATGACATATATACTTACATCATGTATATATTACATGTTATTATGAATGTTACTAGATACTACATATATACTTACATCAAGTATATATTACATGTTATTATGAATGTTACTACATGACATATACTTACATCATGTATATATTACATGTTATTATGAATGTTACTACCTGACATATATACTTACATGTATATATTACATGTTATTATGAATGTTACTAGATACTACATATATACTTACATCATGTATATATTACATGTTATTATGAATGTTACGACATGACATATATGCTTACATCATGTATATATTACATGTTATTATGAATGTTACTAAATTACATATTTACTTACATCATGTATATATTACATGTTATTATGAATGTTACTAGATACTACATATATACTTACATCATGTACTGTATATATTACATGTTATTATAAATGTTAATACATTACATATATACTTACATCATGTATATATTACATTTTATTATGAATGTTACTACATGACATATATACTTACATTATGTATATATTACATGTTATTATTAATGTTAGTACATTACATATGTACTTACATCATGGATATATTACATGTTTTTATGAATGTTACTACATGACATATATACTTACATTATGTATATATTACATGTTATTATGAATGTTACTAGATACTACATATATACTTACATCATGTATATACTACATGTTACTATGAATGTTACTAGATACTACATATATACTTACATCATGTATATATTACATGTTATTATGAATGTTACTACATGACATATATACTTACACCATGTATATATTACATGTTATTATGAATGTTACTACATGACATATATACTTACATCATGTATATATTACATGTTATTATGAATGTTACTACATGACATATATACTTACATCATGTATATATTACATGTTATTATGAATGTTACTACATGACATATATACTTACATCATGTATATATTACATGTTATTATGAATGTTACTACATGACATATATACTTACATCATGTATATAAAACTGATGGATATTTTTAGAGCACTTTATAGGCAGAATAGAGGTACAACCATTCACTCCATTGTTAGCTGACTTTTGCTAGCGTTTATTTACGGTTTAGAATGCATAACAACAAGAAAAACACATGTGTTAGTGGATGATAGGGGGACAAAAGTGCAGTTCCCCTTTAAACACATTCTACTTTGGCTCAGTTTAGCCGACAAAGGAGGAAACCCAAATAAGAAAGCTGCCGCTTGAGTTAATCAGAAGACTTGGAGTTGCACAAGTTCTTCTGGCTCTGGACTGTAAATATCACTTTACCGTAACCGTTTACTCAAGTGCCATATCACCATACTTCTTGTCGGCTGTCCGTTGCCAACTCCATGATTTGCCGTTGTGACAGCTCCAAGCTGCTGGATGGTTACGGCGGCCTGGGAAGGGGCCAGGAAGCCTTCAGAATGGGCAGCGTGTTTATAAATCAAGCGGACGGGAGTGCAAAACATCTGCAATGGCAACCTGCGGAGCGCTACTGTGCTCAAGCATTCGCCTCGCCAGTCAAATTTATCTGTGAAATATGTCAGTGTCCGTACCAAAACCTGATCGGAGAAAGGGTTTCTTTGGCCCGGAAACTTTACAAAAGCCTTCGCCTGATGGTGTGTGGTTACAAATTGATGACGGACTCCCCCTCTACACATAAACAATAAAAAGGCTTCCCACCAACACAACATTCTTTGTCATAATAGTCTGATGTGTCTGCCTATTTTCTCATCCTTCAAAACAGAAAGGTGCAGACGTCCAAAGCCAGATGCACCTTAAATAACCTCCTGCATGAAGTCCTGGGGGTTAAAGGGCGCTCATATATCTGTACATTCTTGTGTTTGAGGGGGGGGGGGGGGGGGGGGGGCACTGTGGTGCTGACAGATCTATCAATGTGATTCTACAACATATTCTTATCGCTTCCAATGGTGATGTGTTCTGGATAGCCATCAAACAGATACGTATACAGTATTCCAACTGCAGCCACACCACATGTTTGTTTGCTGGGTTCCAGTAAAAGAGAACAGGTCAGGGATGAATCACCGGTGGTGTAATTTCATCCAGACGCCTGCTGACTAAATTATGTTTTCCAGGTGAATTGGTGACAAATTTGCTCAGTAATTGCGTGCTTAAACTGAGACTGAATGCTTGACAAAATAAATTAACTGAGGACTTAACACACCTATATATATATATATATATATATATATATATATATATGTATGTGTGGGAAAAAAATCACAAGACTATTTCATCTCTACAGGCCTGTTTCATGAGGGGGGGTACCCTCAATCATCAGGAGATCTCCTGATGATTGAGGGTACCCCCCCTCATGAAACAGGCCTGTAGAGATGAAATAGTCTTGTGATTTTTTTCCCACACATACATATATTGCGCTCTACTACGGTATCGAGCACTATTTTTTGGATAACCTTATTAAGACATATATATATATATATATATATACTTATTTTTATTTTTGTAAACATTCTTTGTTGTTTAAAAAAACAAACAAACAAACAAACAAAAAAATATATATATATATTTATTTTTATTTTTCTAAACATTTTTTGTTGTTTAAAAAAAATAAAAAATAAAAATAAATATATATATATTTATATATATATATATACACTTATTTTTATTTTTGTAAACATTTTTTGTTGTTTAAAAAAAACAAACAAACAAACAAACAAAACAAAAAATATATATACTTATTTTTATTTTTCTAAACATTTTTTGTTGTTTAAAAAAAATAAAAAAAATAAATAAAAATAAAAAATATATATATATATATATATATATATATACACTTATTTTTATTTTTGTAAACATTTTTTGTTGTTTAAAAAATATATATATGTATGTATATATTATTCAACAAAAAAAAACAGTTTTCTTTTAAGTAATATAGAAATGTATGAGAGTTGTCTCTCTTTTTTTTTATGGAGGAATGTAGTTCATCATAGAACTGGCACCCAATGTTGTTGATTTTTAATTGAGAATGGTTTTGAATCGAGAATAGATTCTGAATTGAATCATTACCATCCAAGAATCAAATCGAATCGTGTGCTGCCCAAAGATTCACACATGTATGTATGTACATGTATATATGAGTATGTGTGTGTGCGTGTGTATGTTTACTGTATGTATATATATGTCTGTGTAGATATATATGTGGATGTATGTTTTGTATGTATGTGTGTATATACAGTATATATATACATATACATATATATATATATATATATATATATATATATATTGGAAAAAATATATATATATATTGAAAAAAAAAAATATATATATATATATATATATTGAAAAAAATATATTTATGTATATATTTTTCAACAAAATACATGTTTACTTTTAAGTAATATAGAAATGTATGAGAGCTGTCAATCTATTTTATGGAGGAACTTAGTTCATCATAGAACTGGCACCCAATGTTAATAAAAAGTATTGATTTTTAATTGAGAATCGATTCTGAATCAAATCAATACCCCCTCGAATTGAATCTTGTGCTGCCCAAAGTATATATATATATATATATTTATTTATTTATTTATTTATATATTTATATATATATATATATATATATATATATATATATATATATATTTATTTATTTATTTATATATATTTATTTATATATGTGTATATATATATATATATATATATATATATATATATATATATATATATATATATATATATCCATCCATCCATCCATCCATCTTCTTCCGCTTATCCGAGGTCGGGTCGCGGGGGCAGCAGCCTAAGCAGGGAAGCCCAGACTTCCCTCTCCCCAGCCACTTCGTCCAGCTCTTCCTGTGGGACCCCGAGGCGTTCCCAGGGCAGTCGGGAGACATAGTCTTCCCAACGTGTCCTGTATATATATATATATATATATATATATATATATATATATATATATATATATATATATATATATATATATATATATATACAACGTTTAAGGTTTGGAGGAACATTTGAAACACTGATAACAATTTTAGAAAATCACAAGTTGATTAAATTCTTTTGAAATAAGCCTCAAAACATGGCAGCGTTTGCCGCCACTTTCTGAAAATGCTGTCTGAAATTCAGGCATTCTCGAATGCAACAATCAACTTATCGCTTTTTATGCTAGTCCTAGCACTCCCAAACAAGTTGGACTGGCGCCCACACAATCTCTCCGCAGTAAGTACCGTATTTTCCGGACCATAGGGCGCACCGGATTATAAGGCGCGCTGCCGATGAGCGGGTCTAGTCAGGTCTGTTTTCAGACGTAAAAGACTTCCTTGTGGTCTACATAACATGTGATGGTGGTTCTTTGCTCAAAATGTTGCATAGATGATGTTTTACACATCATCTTCAAATCACTTTCTGACAGTCTCTTGAGGATGCGCCGTTTTGTCTTCTTCCCGTCATCTTTGTTGTAGCGGTGTAGCGTGCAAGGACGGGAGTGGAAGAGGTGTCAAAAGATGGCGCTAACTGATTTAATGACATTCAGCAATAACGGAGCAGCATCTCCTCATCCGTGGCTCACTCGTGCAACAACAACGCCCGAAATGTGTCCCGTGAACAAACTGTCCGACCGGAACTTTCTAATAACTAAAGTTCCTTGGGTGAATAATGTAAACTCACTACACCGGTATGTTTTAGTGCTTTCATGGCGAGTTTACTGACAGATATAAGTAAGAACTTTACACTACTTTATATTAGAAATGGCAACAGTGGAGGAGGAATGTCACATAACAAGAAGAAAATTATCCACTACGGTGTCGACACAGTCTACAAAGGCAGATTTTCGCACATTTCCAGGACTTATGCAGATCCCAAATACAGATCAGAAGGTAAGAAAAGTTGTTTTTGCATAATAATGCGAAACAAAACGCCAGATAATATGTCTTACCTTATACACACAGCATAATAATACCCCTATGTTGAAGCACAGTACGTTTGACTATGGTAACCAAAATGCTCCCACAATCCATCAAGCGGTGCGGCTTCATAGCTTACCAAAGTCCTACTAAAACATTTTGATAGATTTTTGAGCGCCGTGTGTAATGTTCTATATTTTCAATGGAACATATAAAATGTTGGTGTTGTTTACTTGAGTCATATTGCAGCCTACATGTATCTCTTATGTGTGACTACCATCTACTGGTCACACTTATCATTACACAATGTACCAAATTAAATAGCTTCGAGGTCGGTAAGCACAACCAGTATCATTCCGTACATTAGGCGCACCGGGTTATAAGGCGCACTGTCGAAGTTTTGAGAAAATGAAAGGATTTTAAGTGCGCCTTATAGTCCGGAGAATACGGTAGGTTAGTTTAGGAGGAGCGAGTGGGCCGTGCAGGTAGTCCAGTTTTTCCTGGTGAGCAAAGTTGACTTTGCGAGGATGTATGGCGAGGATGGTGTTCTGCTGACCTCGACTGCGGATGTTGTGGATCGGTGGAGGGAATACTTCGAAGACCTCCTCAATCCCACCAACACGTCTTCCTATGAGGAAGCAGTGCCTGGGGAGTCTGTGGTGGGCTCTCCTATTTCTGAGGCTGAGGTTGCTGAGGTAGTTAAAAAGCTCCTCGGTGGCAAGGCCCCAGGGGTAGATGAGATCCGCCCAGAGTTCCTTAAGGCTCTGGATGCTGTGGGGATGTCTTGGTTGACAAGACTCTGCAGCATCGCGTGGACATCGGGGGCAGTACCTCTGGATTGGCAGACAGGGGTGGTGGTTCCTCTCTTTAAGAAGGGGAACCGGAGGGTGTGTTCTAACTATCGTGGGATCACACTCCTCAGCCTTCCCGGTAAGGTCTATTCAGGTGTACTGGAGAGGAGGCTACGCCGGATAGTCCAACCTCGGATTCAGGAGGAACAGTGTGGTTTTCGTCCTGGTCGTGGAACTGTGGACCAGCTCTATACTCTCGGCAGGGTCCTTGAGGGTGTATGGGAGTTTGCCCAACCAGTCTACATGTGTTTTGTGGACTTGGAGAAGGCATTCGACCGTGTCCCTCGGCAAGTCCTGTGGGGAGTGATCAGAGAGGATGGGGTATCGGACTGTCTGATTGTGGCAGTCCACTCCCTGTATGATCAGTGTCAGAGCTTGGTCCGCATTGCCGGCAGTAAGTCGGTCACGTTTCCAGTGAGGGTTGGACTCCGCCAAGGCTGCCCTTTGTCACCGATTCTGTTCATAACTTTTATGGACAGAATTTCTAGGCGCAGTCAAGGCGTTGAGGGGATCTGGTTTGGTGGCTGCAGGATTAGGTCTCTGCTTTTTGCAGATGATGTGGTCCTGATGGCTTCATCTGGTCAGGATCTTCAGCTCTCACTGGATCGGTTCGCAGCTGAGTGTGAAGCGACTGGGATGAGAATCAGCACCTTCAAGTCCGAGTCCATGGTTCTCGCCCGGAAAAGGGTGGAGTGCCATCTCCGGGTTGGGGAGGAGATCTTGCCCCAAGTGGAGGAGTTCAAGTACCCCGGAGTCTTGTTCACGAGTGAGGGAAGAGTGGATGGTGAGATTGACAGGCGGATCGGTGCGGCGTCTTCAGTAATGCGGACGCTGTATCGATCCGTTGTGGTGAAGAAGGAGCTGAGCCGGAAGGCAAAGCTCTCAATTTACCGGTCGATCTACGTTCCCATCCTCACCTATGGTCATGAACTTTGGGTTATGACCGAAAGGACAAGATCACGGGTACAAGCGGCCGAAATGAGTTTCCTCCGCCGGGTGGCGGGGCTCTCCCTTAGAGATAGGGTGAGAAGCTCTACCATCTGGGAGGAGCTCAAAGTAAAGCGGCTGCTCCTCCACACGGAGAGGAGCCAGATGAGGTGGTTCGGGCATCTGGTCAGGATGCCACCCGAACGCCTCCCGAGGGAGGTAAATAGGGCACGTCCGACCGGTAGGAGGCCACGGGGAAGACCCAGGACACGTTGGGAAGACTATGTCTCCCGGCTGGCTTGGGAACGCCTCGGGGTCCCACAGGAAGAGCTGGACGAAGTGGCTGGGGAGAGGGAAGTCTGGGCTTCCCTGCTTAGGCTGCTGCCCCCGCGACCCGACCTCGGATAAGCGGAATAAGATGGATGCATGGCAAAGTTGACTTTGGCAGCGCGAGCAAGACTGGACGAGGGCCTCGGTGTTTTCGGAGCGAGCGTCTCGGCGGCGTTTTTGCACGCCACTTTTTTAATTCCCCCGCCAGAGGAGCCCATGAAGACGTCAAGAGGAACTTTGAAGCCGAAGCAAGGCTGACACTAACCTCTGCCGCGTCCCCTCGCTCCCCATAACTCTCTTTTACGAGGCCACGCTGATCCGCCTTCCCACGAGAAACCCCCGAGGACGGCACCGAGCAGACCACGACCCGACAGGAATGGAGACGAGCTTGGAGAAGCCAGCATTAGAAGTGAAAGTCACTTCAAAGGATTTTAATGTACGCTCGGAATGAGCAAGTTTCACCACTTATTGGTGGAAGAAAGCAAAAAAACGATGCACCACGTGGCGCTGTCGTGCCCAACTGGGGGGTCACTAGGTCAAACTGGGAGGGGGAAGGGCGCGCAATTAGCACGGAGGTGGAACAACGTCCCCTAAATCAGAACACAGGAGCCACCATAAATGGGTGGGGGGGGTGCAGCTTTGGCACGGCTCCATCACACGTGGGGGCGACGTGATGTACGGCCCCCAGCTCCGACAACATGATTAGAAAACGCGGTGAGTGTGGAAAGAGACGCTTGACCCCGGAGCCGGAGCTAAAAGTCACCTCTGACACGTCTAATGACGCTCATTTGCCAGCTGACCTCCTGAACATTACCAGACTGGGAGAGCTTCACCACCTCCAACAAACTGGCATTTATGGAGAATACAAACACACTTCAGCTTAGGGGTGTCCAAACTTTATCCACTGAAAAATGAAAGCAGTTTGAAAAGTCTCAATAGCATTAGATGTCCACCAGTTAACCCTTCGGGCTCCCGGGGACCCAAAAAGGTCATAAAAGTGTTACTAATAAGTCACATCATTTTATTATTTTTATTTATTTTTTACTTTTAACGCTTAATCATCTATAGATTAACATCAGATATATCCATTAAAATAAAGTTAATTCAAAGAAGAAAAAAAAAAAGTTATGCCCTTTTTTTAATGAAAAAAAAAACAAAATGTAAAAAAAAAAAAATTCCCCCCCAAAAAATGGTTAAAAGTGGAAAATTTGATGTGAAGTTTTGGGTCATTGTCAGTTTTTGAGGAATGACAGTTAAAAACTACAGTCTCAAATTCTCAGGGACACAAAGAAGTGTTTAAAGTAAGTCATATAGCCATCCATCCATCCATTTTTCTACCGCTTGTCCCTTTTGGGCTCCCGGGGACCCAAAAAGGTCATTAAAGTGTTACTAATAAGTCATATAATTTTATTATTATTATTATTATTATTTTTTTTTACTTTTAACGCTTAATCATCTATAGATTAACATCAGATACATCCATTAAAATAAAGTTAATTTAAAGAAGAAAAAAAAAGTTTTATGCCCTTTTTTTTATGAAAAAAATAAAAATAAATCCACCCCAAAAAATGGTTAAAAGTGGAAAATTTGATGTGAAGTTTTGGGTCATTGTCGGTTTTTGAGGAATGACAGTTAAAAACTACTGAGTCAAATTCTCAGGGACACAAAGAAGTGTTTAAAGTAAGTCATATAGCCATCCATCCATCCATTTTTCTACCGCTTGTCCCTTTTGGGCTCCCGGGGACCCAAAAAGGTCATTAAAGTGTTACTAATAAGTCATATAATTTTATTATTATTATTATTATTTTTTTTTTTTACTTTTAACGCTTAATCATCTATAGATTAACATCAGATACATCCATTAAAATAAAGTTAATTTAAAGAAGAAAAAAAAAGTTTTATGCCCTTTTTTTTATGAAAAAAAAAAAAATAAATCCACCCCAAAAAATGGTTAAAAGTGGAAAATTTGATGTGAAGTTTTGGGTCATTGTCGGTTTTTGAGGAATGACAGTTAAAAACTACTGAGTCAAATTCTCAGGGACACAAAGAAGTGTTTAAAGTAAGTCATATAGCCATCCATCCATCCATTTTTCTACCGCTTGTCCCTTTTGGGCTCCCGGGGACCCAAAAAGGTCATTAAAGTGTTACTAATAAGTCATATAATTTTTTTTTTTTTTAACTTTTAACGCTTAATCATCTATAGATTAACATCAGATATATCCATTAAAATAAAGTTAATTTAAAGAAGAAAAAAAAAGTTTTATGCCCTTTTTTTAATGAAAAAAAACAGAAATGTAAAAAAAAAAATTCCCCCCCAAAAAATGGTCAAAAGTGGAAAATTTGATGTGAAGTTTTGGGTCATTGTCGGTTTTTGAGGAATGACAGTTAAAAACTACTGACTCAAATCCTCAGGGACACAAAGAAGTGTTTAAAGTAAGTCATATAGCCATCCATCCATCCATTTTCTACCGCTTGTCCCTTTCAGGCTCCCGGGGACCCAAAAAGGTCATTAAAGTGTTACTAATAAGTCATATCATTTTATTATTATTTTTTTTTTTTTTACTTTTAACGCTTAATCATCTATAGATTAACATCAGATATATCCATTAAAATAAAGTTAATTTAAAGAAGAAAAAAAAAGTTTTATGCCCTTTTTTTAATGAAAAAAACCCCAGAAAATGTAAAAAAAAAAAAATTCCCCCCCAAAAAATGGTTAAAAGTGGAAAATTTGATGTGAAGTTTTGGGTCATTGTCGGTTTTTGAGGAATGACAGTTAAAAACTACTGACTCAAATTCTCAGGGACACAAAGAAGTGTTTAAAGTAAGTCATATAGCCATCCATCCATCCATTTTCTACCGCTTGTCCCTTTTGGGCTCCCGGGGACCCAAAAAGGTCATTAAAGTGTTACTAATAAGTCATATCATTTTTTTTATTTTTTTTACTTTTTTTTACTTTTAACGCTTAATCATCTATAGATTAACATCAGATATATCCATTAAAATAAAGTTAATTTAAAGAAGAAAAAAACAGTTTTATGCCCTTTTTTTAATGAAAAAAAAAGAAAGAAAAAAAAAATCCCCCCCCAAAAATGGTTAAAAGTGGAAAATTTGATGTGAAGTTTTGGGTCATTGTCGGTTTTTGAGGAATGACAGTGAAAAACTACTGTCTCAAATTCTCAGGGACACAAAGAAGTGTTTAAAGTAAGTCATATAGCCATCCATCCATCCATTTTTCTACCGCTTGTCCCTTTTGGGCTCCCGGGGACCCAAAAAGGTCATTAAAGTGTTACTAATAAGTCATATAATTTTTTTTTTTTTTTTTTTTAATTTTTTTTTTTACTTTTAACGCTTAATCATCTATAGATTAACATCAGATACATCCATTAAAATAAAGTTAATTTAAAGAAGAAAACAAAAGTTTTATGCCCTTTTTTTAATGGAAAAAAAAAAAAAATCCACCCCAAAAAATGGTTAAAAGTGGAAAATTTGATGTGAAGTTTTGGGTCATTGTCGGTTTTTGAGGAATGACAGTTAAAAACTACTGACTCAAATTCTCAGGGACACAAAGAAGTGTTTAAAGTAAGTCATATAGCCATCCATCCATCCATTTTCTACCGCTTGTCCCTTTCGGGCTCCCGGGGACCCAAAAAGGTAATTAAAGTATTACTAATAAGTCATATAATTTTTTATTTATTTTGTTTTACTTTTAACACTTAATCATCTATAAATTAACATCAGATATAT
This sequence comes from Nerophis lumbriciformis, assembly GCF_033978685.3. NCBI lineage: Eukaryota > Metazoa > Chordata > Actinopteri > Syngnathiformes > Syngnathidae > Nerophis > Nerophis lumbriciformis. The sequence goes on along the minus strand of NC_084558.2, from coordinate 53,876,880 downwards.
CCATTAAAATAAAGTTAATTTAAAGAAGAAAACAAAACTTTTATGCCCTTTTTTTAATGAAAAAAAAACAGAAATGTAAAAAAAAAATTCCCCCCCACAAAAATGGTTAAAAGTGGAAAATTTGATGTGAAGTTTTGGGTCATTGTCGGTTTTTGAGGAATGACAGTTAAAAACTACTGTCTCAAATTCTCAGGGACACAAAGAAGTGTTTAAAGTAAGTCATATAGCCATCCATCCATCCATTTTTCTACCGCTTGTCCCTTTTGGGCTCCCGGGGACCCAAAAAGGTCATTAAAGTGTTACTAATAAGTCATATCATTTTTTTTATTTTTTTTTATTTTTTTTTACTTTTAACGCTTAATCATCTATAGATTAACATCAGATATATCCATTAAAATAAAGTTAATTTAAAGAAGAAAAAAACAGTTTTATGCCCTTTTTTTAATGGGAAAAAAAAAAAAAAAAATCCCCCCCCAAAAATGGTTAAAAGTGGAAAATTTGATGTGAAGTTTTGGGTCATTGTTGGTTTTTGAGGAATGACAGTTAAAAACTACTGACTCAAATTCTCAGGGACACAAAGAAGTGTTTAAAGTAAGTCATATAGCCATCCATCCATCCATTTTTCTACCGCTTGTCCCTTTTGGGCTCCCGGGGACCCAAAAAGGTCATTAAAGTGTTACTAATAAGTCATATAATTTTTTTAATTTTTTTTTTTTAATTTTTTTTTTAACTTTTAACGCTTAATCATCTATAGATTAACATCAGATACATCCATTAAAATAAAGTTAATTTAAAGAAGAAAAAAAAAGTTTTATGCCCTTTTTTTAATGAAAAAAAAAAAAAAAAATCCACCCCAAAAAATGGTTAAAAGTGGAAAATTTGATGTGAAGTTTTGGGTCATTGTCGGTTTTTGAGGAATGACAGTTAAAAACTACTGACTCAAATTCTCAGGGACACAAAGAAGTGTTTAAAGTAAGTCATATAGCCATCCATCCATCCATTTTCTACCGCTTGTCCCTTTTGGGCTCCCGGGGACCCAAAAAGGTAATTAAAGTATTACTAATAAGTCATATAATTTTTTTTTTTATTTTGTTTTACTTTTAACACTTAATCATCTATAGATTAACATCAGATATATCCATTAAAATAAAGTTAATTTAAAGAAGAAAACAAAAGTTTTATGCCCTTTTTTTAATGAAAAAAAAAACAGAAATGTAAAAAAAAAATTCCCCCCCAAAAAATGGTTAAAAGTGGAAAATTTGATGTGAAGTTTTGGGTCATTGTTGGTTTTTGAGGAATGACAGTTAAAAACTACTGACTCAAATTCTCAGGGACACAAAGAAGTGTTTAAAGTAAGTCATAAAGCCATCCATCCATTTTCTACCGCTTGTCCCTTTTGGGCTCCCGGGGACCCAAAAAGGTCATTAAAGTGTTACTAATAAGTCAAATCATTTTTTATTTATTTTTGTTTTACTTTTAACACTTAATTATCTATAGATTAACATCAGATGTATGCATTAAATTAAAGTTATTTAAAAAAAAGGTTTTATGCACATTTTTTAATGACAAAAACAGAAAATGTGCAACCCCCCCCCCCCCCTCAAAAAAATGGTTACAAGTGGAAAATTTGATGTGAAGTTTTGGGTCATTGTTGTTTTTTGAGGAATGACAGTTAAAAACTACTGACTCAAATTCTCAGGGACACAAAGAAGTGTTTAAAGTAAGTCATAAAGCCATCCATCCATCCATTTTCTACCGCTTGTCCCTTTCGGGCTCCCGGGGACCCAAAAAGGTCATTAAAGTGTTACTAATAAGTCATATAATTTTATTATTTTTATATTTTTTAAACTTTTAGCGCTTAATCATCTATAGATTTACATCAGATATATCCATTAAAATAAAGTTAATTTAAAGAAGAAAAAAAAAGTTTTATGCCCTTTTTTTAATGAAAAAACAAACAGAAAATGTAAAAAAAAAAATTCCCCCCCCAAAAATGGTTAAAAGTGGAAAATTTGATGTGAAGTTTTGGGTCATTGTCAGTTTTTGAGGAATGACAGTTAAAAACTACTGACTCAAATTCTCAGGGACACAAAGAAGTGTTTAAAGTAAGTCATATAGCCATCCATCCATCCATTTTTCTACCGCTTGTCCCTTTTGGGCTCCCGGGGACCCAAAAAGGTCATTAAAGTGTTACTCATAAGTCATATAATTGTATTATTTTTATTTTTATTTAACTTTTAACGCTTAATCATCTATAGATTATCATCAGATATATCCATTAAAATAAAGTTAATTTAAAGAAGAAAAAAAAAGTTTTATGCCCTTTTTTTAATGAAAAAAAAACAAAATGTAAAAAAAAAAAAATTCCCCCCCAAAAATGGTTAAAAGTGGAAAATTTTATGTGAAGTTTTGGGTCATTGTTGGTTTTTGAGGAATGACAGTTAAAAACTACTGACTCAAATTCTCAGGGACACAAAGAAGTGTTTAAAGTAAGTCATATAGCCATCCATCCATCCATTTTCTACCGCTTGTCCCTTTCGGGCTCCCGGGGACCCAAAAAGGTCATTAAAGTGTTACTAATAAGTCATATCATTTTATTATTTTTTATTTATTTTTACTTTTAACGCTTAATCATCTATAGATTAACATCAGATATATCCATTAAAATAAAGTTAATTTAAAGAAGAAAAAAAAAGTTTTATGCCTTTTTTTAATGAAAAAAACCCCAGAAAATGTAAAAAAAAAAAAAAATCCCCCCCAAAAAATGGTTAAAAGTGGAAAATTTGATGTGAAGTTTTGGGTCATTGTCGGTTTTTGAGGAATGACAGTTAAAAACTACTGACTCAAATTCTCAGGGACACAAAGAAGTGTTTAAAGTAAGTCATATAGCCATCCATCCATCCATTTTTCTACCGCTTGTCCCTTTTGGGCTCCCGGGGACCCAAAAAGGTCATTAAAGTGTTACTAATAAGTCATATATTTGTATTATTTTTATTTTTATTTAACCTTTAACGCTTAATCATCTATAGATTAACATCAGATATATCCATTAAAATAAAGTTAATTTAAAGAAGAAAAAAAAAGTTTTATGCCCTTTTTTTAATGAAAAAAAAAAAAAAAATGTAAAAAAAAAAAAATTCCCCCCCAAAAAATGGTTAAAAGTGGAACATTTGATGTGAAGTTTTGGGTCATTGTCGGTTTTTGAGGAATGACAGTTAAAAACTACTGAGTCAAATTCTCAGGGACACAAAGAAGTGTTTAAAGTAAGTCATATAGCCATCCATCTATCCATTTTCTACCGCTTGTCTTTTTTGGGCTCCCGGGGACCCAAAAAGGTCATTAAAGTGTTACTAATAAGTCATATAATTTTATTTTTTTTATTTTTTTTAAACTTTTAACGCTTAATCATCTATAGATTAACATCAGATATATCCATTAAAATAAAGTTAATTTAAAGAAGAAAAAAAAAATGTTATGCCCTTTTTTTAATGAAAAAAAAAACAGAAAATGTAAAAAAAAAAAAAAAAAACCCAAAAAAGGGTTAAAAGTGGAAAATTTGATGTGAAGTTTTGGGTCATTGTCGGTTTTTGAGGAATGACAGTTAAAAACTACTGACTCAAATCCTCAGGGACACAAAGAAGTGTTTAAAGTAAGTCATATAGCCATCCATCCATCCATCCATTTTTCTACCGCTTGTCCCTTTTGGGCTCCCGGGGAACCAAAAAGGTCATTCAAGTGTTACTAACAAGTCATATAATTGTATTTATTTTTTTATTTTTTTTAACTTTTAACGCTTAATCATCTATAGATTAACATCAGATATATCCATTAAAATAAAGTTAATTTAAAGAAGAAAACAAAAGTTTTATGCCCTTTTTTTAATGAAAAAAAACAGAAATGTAAAAAAAAAATCACCCCCCAAAAAATGGTTAAAAGTGGAAAATTTGATGTGAAGTTTTGGGTCATTGTCGGTTTTTGAGGAATGACAGTTAAAAACTACTGACTCAAATTCTCAGGGACACAAAAAAGTGTTTAAAGTAAGTCATATAGCCATCCATCCATCCATTTTTCTACCGCTTGTCCCTTTTGGGCTCCCGGGGACCCAAAAAGGTCATTAAAGTGTTACTAACAAGTCATATAATTGTATTTATTTTTATTAATTTTTTTACTTTTAACGCTTAATCATCTATAGATTAACATCAGATATATCCATTAAAATAAAGTTAATTTAAAGAAGAAAACAAAAGCTTTATGCCCTTTTTTTAATGAAAAAAAAACAGAAATGTAAAAAAATAATTCCCCCCCCAAAAATGGTTAAAAGTGGAAAATTTGATGTGAAGTTTTGGGTCATTGTTGGTTTTTGAGGGATGACAGTTAAAAACTACTGACTCAAATCCTCAGGGACACAAAGAAGTGTTTAAAGTAAGTCATATAGCCATCCATCCATCCATTTTCTACCGCTTGTCCCTTTTGGGCTCCCGGGGACCCAAAGAGGTCATTAAAGTGTTACTAACAAGTCATATAATTGTATTATTTTTATTTTTATTTAACTTTTAACGCTTAATCATCTATAGATTAACATCAGATATATCCATTAAAATAAAGTTAATTTAAAGAAGAAAAAAAAAGTTTTATGCCCTTTTTTTAATGAAAAAAAACAAAATGTAAAAAAAAAGAATTCCCCCCCAAAAAAATGGTTAAAAGTGGAAAATTTGATGTGAAGTTTTGGGTCATTGTTGGTTTTTGAGGAATGACAGTTAAAAACTACTGACTCAAATTCTCAGGGACACAAAGAATTGTTTAAAGTAAGTCATATAGCCATCCATCCATCCATTTTCTACCGCTTGTCCCTTTCGGGCTCCCGGGGACCCAAAAAGGTCATTAAAATGTTACTAATAAGTCATATCATTTTTTATTTATTTTTGTTTTACTTTTAACACTTAATTATCTATAGATTAACATCAGATGTATCCATTAAAATAAAGTTATTAAAAAAAAAAAGGTTTTATGCACATTTTTTAATGACAAAAACAGAAAATGTGCAATTCCCCCCCCTCAAAAAATGGTTACAAGTGGAAAATTTGATGTGAAGTTTTGGGTCATTGTTGTTTTTTGAGGAATGACAGTTAAAAACTACTGACTCAAATTCTCAGGGATACAAAAAAGTGTTTAAAGTAAGTCATCGAGCATTTTATATTATTTTTACTTTCAATGCTTGAACCTCAAGATCATTTTCAGATCCATTTGTGGATATTAAGTTATTTTTTTAAATAGTTTTATGCTTTTTTCATAAACAAAACAAAACAAAAAATTCTCGCAAAAAACTAAATTTACAATATTTTCCCCACAAAAAGTCTAAGTGGAATATTTGATGTGAAATAATTGGAGTAATTTTTCGAGCAATGACAGTTTAAAACAAGTCCCACTAAAATGATTAGGGCTCCAAAAGAGTCCAAGTCAAAAGTGTTAAAAATAAGTCATACAATAATTTGTATTTTTTTTTACTTTCAATGCTTGAACCTCAAGATCAACTTCTGATCTTTTTTTGGATATATATATATTTTTTAATATATTGTTTTATGCTTTTTTCATAAACAAAACAAAAAAAAATTTGTCGCAACAACACAAAATTTACAATATTTTCCCCGCAAAAAGTCTTAAGTGGAATATTTGATGTGAAGTAATGGAGCCTTTAAAACAGATTTTTTGAGCAATGACAGTTTTTTTGATACACAAAAAAATCCAACTAAAGGTCTCGGGGATCCAAAATGGACCACTCATGCAAGTGTAAAAATAAAAAGTCATGTTATATATATGTTTTAATTTCCACACTTAAGTCTCTAGATCAACTTCAGATCCATCCGTCGATTATATATTATCTATTATTTATTCGTGATTTTTCAAATTTGTTTTTATGCACTTTTTGTGTAAGAAAACTTTGTTTTTGTCTGGCAAACATACAAAATATGCAAAATCTCCCCACCAAAAAATGTTTAAAGTAACTCGGGCCTTAAATAGGTCAATAATTCATAACAACATTGATTTAAACACACTATTATTTTTCGTGCAATGACAGTTTTAAAAAAGTCCCACTAAAATTATTAGGGCTCCAAAAGAGTCCAACTCATAAAAGTGTTAAAAGTAAGTCATACAATAATTTTTCTTTTTTTTACTTTCAATGCTTGAACCTCAAGATCAACTTCTGATCTATTTGTTGATATACATTTTTATATTTATTTTTATTGTTTTATGCTTTTTTCATAAACAAATTTAAAAAAAATGTTTATCGCAAAAACACAAAATTTACAATATTTTCCCCGCAAAAAGTCTAAGTGGAATATTTGATGTAAAGTAATTGGAGCCTTTAAAACAGATTTTTTGAGCAATGACAGTTTTTTTGATACACAAAAAAATCCAACTAAAGGTCTCGGGGATCCAAAATGGACCACTCATGCAAGTGTAAAAATAAAAAGTCATGTTATATATATGTTTTAATTTCCACACTTAAGTCTCTAGATCAACTTCAGATCCATCCGTCGATTATATATTATCTATTATTTATTCGTGATTTTTCAAATTTGTTTTTATGCACTTTTTGTGTAAGAAAACTTTGTTTTTGTCTGGCAAACATACAAAATATGCAAAATCTCCCCACCAAAAAATGTTTAAAGTAACTCGGGCCTTAAATAGGTCAATAATTCATAACAACATTGATTTAAACACACTATTATTTTTCGTGCAATGACAGTTTTAAAAAAGTCCCACTAAAATTATTAGGGCTCCAAAAGAGTCCAACTCATAAAAGTGTTAAAAATAAGTCATACAATAATTTTTATTTTTTTTACTTTCAATGCTTGAACCTCAAGATCAACTTCTGATCTATTTGTTGATATACATTTTTATATTTATTTTTATTGTTTTATGCTTTTTTCATAAACACATTTAAAAAAATGTTTATCGCAAAAACACAACATTTACAATATTTTCCCCGCAAAAAGTCTAAGTGGAATATTTGATGTGAAGTAATTGGAGCCTTTAAAACAGATTTTTTGAGCAATGACAGTTTTTTTGATACACAAAAAAATCCAACTAAAGGTCTCGGGGATCCAAAATGGACCACTCATGCAAGTGTAAAAATAAAAAGTCATGTTATATATATGTTTTAATTTCCACACTTAAGTCTCTAGATCAACTTCAGATCCATCCGTCGATTATATATTATCTATTATTTATTCGTGATTTTTCAAATTTGTTTTTATGCACTTTTTGTGTAAGAAAACTTTGTTTTTGTCTGGCAAACATACAAAATATGCAAAATCTCCCCACCAAAAAATGTTTAAAGTAACTCGGGCCTTAAATAGGTCAATAATTCATAACAACATTGATTTAAACACACTATTATTTTTCGTGCAATGACAGTTGTAAAAAAGTCCCACTAAAATTATTAGGGCTCCAAAAGAGTCCAACTCATAAAAGTGTTAAAAGTAAGTCATACAATAATTTTTCTTTTTTTTACTTTCAATGCTTGAACCTCAAGATCAACTTCTGATCTATTTGTTGATATACATTTTTATATTTATTTTTATTGTTTTATGCTTTTTTCATAAACACATTTTAAAAGATGTTTATCGCAAAAACACAAAATTTACAATATTTTCCCCGCAAAAAGTCTAAGTGGAATATTTGATGTGAAGTAATTGGAGCCTTTAAAACAGATTTTTTGAGCAATGACAGTTTTTTTGATACACAAAAAAATCCCACTAAAGGGGATCCAAAATGGCCCACTCATACAAGTGTAAAAATAAAAAGTCATTAATTTCTACACTTAAGTCTCAAGATCATCAGTCTTAAAAATAAGTAATACAATAATTTTTCTTTTTTTTTTTACTTTCAATGCTTGAACCTCAAGATCAACTTCAGATATATTTGTGGATATACATTTTTTTTTTTTTATTATTATTATTTTATGCTTTTTTCATTACCAAAAAAAAAAAAAATGTTATCGCAAAAAAAAAAAAAAAAATTACAATATTTTCCCCGCAAAAAGTCCAAGTGGAATATTTGATGTGAAGTAATTGGAGTCTTTAAAACAGATTTTTTTGAGCAATGACAGTTTTTTTGATACACAAAAAAATCCCACTAAAGGTCTCGGGGATCCAAAATGGCGCACTCACAAAAGTGTAAAAATAAAAAGTCAAGTTATATGTATTTTTTAATTTCTACACTTAAGTCTCAAGATCATCAGTCTTAAAAATAAGTCATACAATAATTTTTCTTTTTTTTTTTTACTTTCAATGCTTGAACCTCAAGATCAACTTCAGATATATTTGTGGATATACATTTTTTTATTTTTTATTATTTTATGCTTTTTTCATTACCAAAAAAAAAAAATATGTTATCGCAAAAAAACAAAATTTACAATATTTTCCCCGCAAAAAGTCTAAGTGGAATATTTGATGTGAAGTAATTGGAGTCTTTAAAACAGATTTTTTTGATACACAAAAACATCCCACTAAAGGTCTCGGGGATCCAAAATGGCCCACTCACAGTAAAATATTATTTTGTATTATTTATTTAAAAAAAATAATAATATATATTTATATTATTATATTAATATTGTAAAATTAATATATATTAATATTATTTTATTATTATTTATTTTTACACGAAGTGTAAAAATAAAAAGTCATGCATTTGTACTGTATATTTTTTTTAAATTTCCACACTTAAGTCTCTAGATCAGGGGTCCCCAAACTTTTTGACTCGGGGGCTGCATTGGGTTAAAAAAAATTGGCCAGGGGCCAGGCTGTATATATATATATATATATATATATATATATATATATATACACATTGTCTTTATAATCCGTTTTGTCATTTAACATCAATTAACATTGATGTTCATCAACATTTAACATTGTCATGTTATCGATGGGAAAATGCGGTAGAAAATGGATTAGAAAGGAAAGATAACTTTACTTGGGACTTCCTGTGGGCCGGATTTTGGATGCTGGGGGGCCGGATCCGGCCCGCGGGCTGTAGTTTTGGGACCCCTGCTCTAGCTCAACTTCAGATCCATCCGTCGATTATATATTATCTATTATTTATTTAATTATATTTTTAAATTTGTTTTATGCACTTTTTGTGTAAGAAAACTTAGTTTTTGTCTGGCAAACATACAAAATATGCAATATTTCCCCCCCATTTTTTTTTTAAAGTAACTGGGGCCTTAAATAAATCAATAATTCATAACAACATTGATTTAAACACACTATTATTTTTCAAGCAATGACAGTTTAAAAAAAAAGTCCCACTAAAATGATTAGGGCTCCAAAAGAGTCCCAACTCATAAAAATGTTAAAAATAAATCATTTCAAAACCTTGCGTGGATTATATGTTTTTATAATTGTATTTTTTTTGGTTAGTTTTTCGTGCTATTTTTCGTGTGGTTTTTCTTAATGGCAAACACACAAAACATTGCAATATTTCCCCAAAACTTATATCAAAGTGTAATAATTGATGTGCAGTATTTGGAGCTTTGAATAGATCATTTATTCATAACCATCCATCCATCCATCTTCTTCCGCTTATCCGAGGTCGGGTCGCGGGGGCAGCAGCCTAAGCAGGGAAGCCCAGACTTCCCTCTCCCCAGCCACTTCGTCCAGCTCTTCCTGTGGGACCCCGAGGCGTTCCCAGGCCAGCCGGGAGACATAGTCTTCCCAACGTGTCCTGGGTCTTCCCCGCGGCCTCCTAACGGTCGGACGTGCCCTAAACACCTCCCTAGGGAGGCGTTCGGGTGGCATCCTGACCAGATGCCCGAACCACCTCATCTGGCTCCTCTCCATGTGGAGGAGCAGCGGCTTTACTTTGAGCTCCCCCCGGATGGCAGAGCTTCTCACCCTATCTCTAAGGGAGAGCCCCGCCACCCGGCGGAGGAAACTCATTTCGGCCGCTTGTACCCGTGATCTTGTCCTTTCGGTCATAACCCAAAGCTCATGACCATAGGTGAGGATGGGAACGTAGATCGACCGGTAAATTGAGAGCTTTGCCTTCCGGCTCAGCTCCTTCTTCACCACAACGGATCGATACAGCGTCCGCATTACTGAAGACGCCGCACCGATCCGCCTGTCGATCTCACGATCCACTCTTCCCTCACTCGTGAACAAGACTCCGAGGTACTTGAACTCCTCCACTTGGGGCAAGATCTCCTCCCCAACCCGGAGATGGCACTCCACCCTTTTCCGGGCGAGAACCATGGACTCGGACTTGGAGGTGCTGATTCTCATCCCAGTCGCTTCACACTCGGCTGCGAACCGATCCAGTGAGAGCTGAAGATCCTGGCCAGATGAAGCCATCAGGACCACATCATCTGCAAAAAGCAGAGACCTAATCCTGCAGCCACCAAACCAGATCCCCTCAACGCCTTGACTGCGCCTAGAAATTCTGTCCATAAAAGTTATGAACAGAATCGGTGACAAAGGGCAGCCTTGGCGGAGTCCAACCCTCACTGGAAACGTGTCCGACTTACTGCCGGCAATGCGGACCAAGCTCTGGCACTGAGCATACAGGGAGCGGACTACCACAATCAGACAGTCCGATACCCCATACTCTCTGAGCACTCCCCACAGGACTTCCCGAGGGACACGGTCGAATGCCTTCTCCAAGTCCACAAAACACATGTAGACTGGTTGGGCAAACTCCCATGCACCCTCAAGGACCCTGCCGAGAGTATAGAGCTGGTCCACAGTTCCACGAGCAGGACGAAAACCACACTGTTCCTCCTGAATCCGAGGTTCGACTATCTGGCGTAGCCTCCTCTCCAGTACACCTGAATAGACCTTACCGGGAAGGCTGAGGAGTGTGATCCCACGATAGTTAGAGCACACCCTCCGGTTCCCCTTCTTAAAGAGAGGAACCACCACCCCGGTCTGCCAATCCAGAGGTACCGCCCCCGATGTCCACGCGATGCTGCAGAGTCTTGTCAACCAAGACAGCCCCACAGCATCCAGAGCCTTAAGGAACTCCGGGCGGATCTCATCTACCCCCGGGGCCTTGCCACCGAGGAGCTTTTTAACTACCTCAGCAACCTCAGCCCCAGAAATAGGAGAGCCCACCACAGACTCCCCAGGCACTGCTTCCTCATAAGAAGACGTGTTGGTAGGATTGAGGAGGTCTTCGAAGTATTCCCTCCACCGATCCACAACATCCGCAGTCGAGGTCAGCAGAACACCATCCTCGCCATACACGGTGTTGATAGTGCACTGCTTCCCCTTCCTGAGGCGGCGGATGGTGGTCCAGAATTGCTTCGAAGCCGTCCGGAAGTCGTTTTCCATGGCTTCCCCGAACTCCTCCCATGTCCGAGTTTTTACCTCTGCGACCGCTGAAGCCGCACACCGCTTGGCCTGTCGGTACCTGTCCGCTGCTTCAGGAGTCCTATGAGCCAAAAGAACCCGATAGGACTCCTTCTTCAGCTTGACGGCATCCCTCACCGCCGGTGTCCACCAACGGGTTCTAGGATTACCGCCACGACAGGCACCAACTACCTTGCGGCCACAGCTCCAATCAGCCGCCTCGACAACAGAGGTGCGGAACATGGTCCACTCGGACTCAATGTCCAGCACCTCCCTCGTGACATGTTCAAAGTTCTTCCGGAGGTGGGAATTGAAACTCTCTCTGACAGGAGACTCTGCCAGACGTTCGTTTATTCATAACAACATTGATTTTGATTCATTATTATTTTTTGAGCAATGACAGTTTTAAAGAAATAAAAACTGCCTGAATGGCAGTTTTGTGTTATTAGACAATTACATTTCACCTGTTTGCTCCTTTATGACACTTTTTAGTAATATTATTTAAAAATGTGAACAAATCAGTTGGTGGTTTGACTTGTACACACCTGAGTTTGTGCGGTGCAGACATATTTTGGGTTTCATTTCGGGTGTAAAAAGTTAGCGTTCGCGCCGTCTCGGCCGCCATGTGTTTTGAATCGGCCTCAAAAAAGAAACACATTTTTGCATTTACAGTACATGCAGACTTTTGAAGCTCCTTGGCACTGTCAGCATACATACATACATATATACATACATATATATATATATATATATATATATATATATATATATATATATATATATATATATATATATATATATGTCTTAATAAGGTTATCCAAAAAAATAGTGCTCGATACCATAGTAGAGCGCAATATAAGTATGTGTGGGAAAAAAATCACAAGACTATTTCATCTCTACAGGCCTGTTTCATGAGGGGGGGTACCCTCAATCGTCAGGAGATTTTAATGGGAGCATTCGCATACCATGGTTTATATAGGGCACAGAGTGGGTGGGTACAGGCTGGCCTAGGGGCGAGGTGATTGGCTCATGTGTTGCCTAGGAGGTGTTTCCGTCTATGGCGGCATGTTGTTACGCATATGCCAAATTTTCAAAGAGAACGGCCTACGGATCACGATTGAAGCCAACAAGCAAACCGTCAACTTCCTTGACGTCACTTTCAACCTGAGAAATAACAGCTACCAACCATTCACGAAACCCAACACAACACTCCAATACGTGCACCATGACAGCAACCACCCACCCACCACCACGAAAAGAATACCTACCGGAATCAATAAAAGGCTATCGATGCTGTCATCTAGCAAAGCTGAATTTGACCAAGCAACCCCCCCGTACCAAAAAGCCCTTGATGAAAGCGGATACAATTTCACCCTCACCTATGAACCCACGCCAGGAAATCAGCCAAAAAAGAACAGAAAACGGAACGACATCATCTGGTACAACCCCCCATACAGCAAAAACGTCTCAACGAACATTGGACACAAATTCCTCAATCTGATTGACAAACACTTTCCCAAAGACAACATCCTAAGAAAAGTATTCAACAAGAACAACATTAAATTGAGCTACAGCTGCATGAACAATATACGACAAATCATCTCAAACCACAACAAAACAATTGCAAATGAGCCGTCGGCCCTCAGACAGAGCGACTCCAAAACCAACAAAGGATGTAACTGTCGAAAGAAACCTGATTGCCCCCTCAACGGGGGGTGCTTACAAACATCAGTTGTCTACCAATCTAAGGTAATACGCAAGGACATTAACACATCCGACACATATGTAGGATTAACCGAGGGAGAATTCAAAACCAGATGGAACAATCACAAGGCTTCTTTCAGGAACAAAAACCTGCGAAATACCACAGAACTCAGCAAACACATTTGGGACCTCAAAGACAATAATGTTGAATATTCAATAACATGGCAAATTCTTGCATCCAGCACACCTTACAATAGTGGTAATAAAAGATGCAACCTATGCTTGAAAGAGAAACTGTTTATTATTTACCGTCCAGACCTGTCATCCCTCAACAAGCGCAGCGAAATTGTAACAACATGCCGTTATAGACGGAAACACCTCCTAGGTAACACATGAGCCAATCACCACGCCCCTACACCAGCCTGTACCCACCCACTCTGTGCCCTATATAAACCATGGTATGTGAATGCTCCCATTAAAATCTCCTGACGATTGAGGGTACCCCCCCTCATGAAACAGGCCTGTAGAGATGAAATAGTCTTGTGATTTTTTTCCCACACATACATATATATATATATATATATATATATATATATATATATATATATATATATATATATATATATATATATATATATACATACATACATGCATTCATACATGAACGTATCTACCTTTTTTTTTTTTTACCAACAAGCTAATTGACAACGTGGACCAGATGTGCACGGCGCGTCAAGAAAAGGTCACACCGGCGAATGAAACATCAGAGTTCCCACTCGGGGGGGGTAAGGGGGGGCTATATAGCCTCGGCCTTTATTTGATGAAGGCAGCCATTTGTTTGGCGCGCATGCTGGATAGCTGGAGGTGGTGCTTTAGTGTAAACATACATGCAGATGTCAGACATGATTCATCCTAAAAGGGGATTCCTCCCCCGTCCTCAAAATCATTCCCCCACTCGCAGAACGTGAGGCGGGAACATGATACAAAAGCAGTGAAGTTGTCACGTTGTGTAAATGGTAAACAAAAAGAGAATACGACAAATCCTTTTCAACTTATATTCAATTGAATAGACTGCAAAGACAAGATATTTCATGTTCACACTGAGAAACTTTCTTCTTGTATGGTGCGGATGGTGTTCTGCTGACCTCGACTGCGGAAGTTGTGGATCGGTGGAGGGAATACTTCGAAGACCTCCTCAATCCCACCAACACGTCTTCCTATGAGGAAGCAGTGCCTGGGGAGTCTGTGGTGGGCTCTCCTATTTCTGGGGCTGAGGTTGCTGAGGTAGTTAAAAAGCTCCTCGGTGGCAAGGCCCCAGGGGTGGATGAGATCCGCCCGGAGTTCCTTAAGGCTCTGGATGCTGTAGGGCTGTCTTGGTTGACAAGACTCTGCAGCATCGCGTGGACATCGGGGGCGGTACCTCTGGATTGGCAGACCGGGGTGGTGGTTCCTCTCTTTAAAAAGGGGAACCGGAGGGTGTGTTCTAACTATCGTGGGATCACACTCCTCAGCCTTCCCGGTAAGGTCTATTCAGGTGTACTGGAGAGGAGGCTACGCCGGATAGTCGAACCTCGGATTCAGGAGGAACAGTGTGGTTTTCGTCCTGGTCGTGGAACTGTGGACCAGCTCTATACTCTCGGCAGGGTCCTTGAGGGTGCATGGGAGTTTGCCCAACCAGTCTACATGTGTTTTGTGGACTTGGAGAAGGCATTCGACCGTGTCCCTCGGGAAGTCCTGTGGGGAGTGCTCAGAGAGTATGGGGTTTCGGACTCTCTGATTGTGGCGGTCCGCTCCCTGTATGATCAGTGTCAGAGCTTGGTCCGCATTGCCGGCAGTAAGTCGGACACGTTTCCGGTGAGGGTTGGACTCCGCCAAGGCTGCCCTTTGTCACCGATTCTGTTCATAACTTTTATGGACAGAATTTCTAGGCGCAGTCAAGGCGTTGAGGGGATCTGGTTTGGTGGCTGCAGGATTAGGTCTCTGCTTTTTGCAGATGATGTGGTCCTGATGGCTTCATCTGGCCAGGATCTTCAGCTCTCACTGGATCAGTTCGCAGCTGAGTGTGAAGCGAATCAGCACCTCCAAGTCCGAGTCCATGGTTCTCGCCCGGAAAAGGGTGGAGTGCCATCTCCAGGTTGGGGAGGTGATCTTGCCCCAAGTGGAGGAGTTCAAGTACCTCGGAGTCTTGTTCACGAGTGAGGGAAGAGTGGATGGTGAGATCGACAGGCGGATCGGTGCGGCGTCTTCAGTAATGCGGACGCTGTATCGATCCGTTGTGGTGAAGAAGGAGCTGAGCCGGAAGGCAAAGCTCTCAATTTACCGGTCGATCTACGTTCCCATCCTCACCTATGGTCATGAGCTTTGGGTTATGACCGAAAGGACAAGATCACGGGTACAAGCGGCCGAAATGAGTTTCCTCCGCCGGGTGGTGAGTCTCTCCCTTAGAGATAGGGTGAGAAGCTCTGTCATTCGGGGGGAGCTCAAAGTAAAGCCGCTGCTCCTCCACATCGAGAGGAGCCAGATGAGGTGGTTCGGGCATCTGGTCAGGATGCCACCCGAGCGCCTCCCTAGGGAGGTGTTTAGGGCACGTCCGACCGGTAGGAGGCCACGAGGAAGACCCAGGACACGTTGGGAAGACTATGTCTCCCGGCTGGCCTGGGAACGCCTCGGGATCCCCCGGGAGGAGCTGGACGAAGTGGCTGGGGAGAGGGAAGTCTGGGCTTCCCTGCTTAGGCTGCTGCCCCCGCGACCCGACCTCGGATAAGCGGAAGAAGATGGATGGATGGATGGATAGCTCATTTGGAATTTGATGCCTGCAACATGTTTCAAAAAAGCTGGCACAAGGGGCAAAAAAGACTGAAAAAGCTCATCAAAGACTTATTTGGAACATCCCACAGGTCAACATGGCTAATTGGGAACAGGTGGGTGCCATGATTGGCTATAAAAGCAGCTTCCATGAAATGCTCAGTCATTCACAAACAAGGACGGGGGCGAGGGTCACCACTTTGTCAACAAATGCCTCAGCAAATTGTTTAAGAACAACATTTCTCAACAAGGAATTTAGGAATTCCACCATCTACGCTCCGTAATATCATCAAAAGGTTCAGAGAATGTGGAGAAATCACTGCACGTAAGCCATGATATTACACACCTTGGATCCCTCAGGCGTCAAAAAGTCACATCAGTGTGTAAAGGATATCACCACATGGGCTCAGGAACACTTCAGAAAACCACTGTCAGTGACTACAGTTGGTCGCTACATCTGTAAGTGCAAGTTAAAACTCTACTATGCAAAGCCAACGCCATTTTATCAACAACACCCAGAAACGGCGACAGCTTCGCTGGGCCCCGAGCTCATCTAAGATGGACTGATGCAAAGTGGAAAAGTCTTCTGTGGTCTGACGAGTCCACATTTCAAATAGTTTTTGGAAACTGTGGACCAAAGAGGAAAAGAAGCATGGGGACTGTTCTCGGGTGAAAGTGTAAAAGCCAGCATGTGTGATGGTATGGGGGTGTATTAGTGGCCAAGACATGGGTAACTTACACATCTGTGAAGGCACCATTCATGCTGAAAGGTACATGCAGGTTTTGGAGCAACATATGTTGCCATCCAAGCAACGTTATCATGGACGCCCCTGCTTATTTCAGCAAGACAATGCCAAGCCACGTGTGTCATGTCTGTGTAATCATGTTTTGTTCTAAGTCATGTTTTGTTTAGTTTCTGGCTTTTCACTCCCTTGTCTTGTTTGCATGATTACCCATTAGTTTCACCTGTTCCACGTTTGGACTCATTGTGCACTCTTGTTTGTCACCATGGCAACCATTAGTTTTCACCTGTCACGTCACGCACCCGTTTCACGTTTTGAGTCACGCACCTGCTTCCACTAATCATGTCCATAGTATTTAAGTTCATTCATTTTCTGTTGTTCGTCCTGACGACCTCAACACATTTATGCTCTGTTCATGCCTGATACTTCTTTTCATGTCAATTCCTCAAGCAACGACTTTTGTCCAAGCCAAGTAAGTTTTTGTTCCATATTTATAGTCTTTTTGGTTTCATAGTTTATTCTCCGCCACTGTGCGCGCTTTCATTTATTCCTTTTTTTTGATAATAATAAATCATGTACCTTCATTCCCGTCTCGCACGAGCCAACTTTCCGTTGCATCCTGGAAAAGCACACACCCCCGGACCAAGTCTTGACAACGTGTTTCAACAGCGTGGCTTCATAGTTTAAACACGCTGCAGGACTGTTTGTATCGCACATGATGTCGCACACAAGTAAACAAGCTGTGGGACTGCTTGTATCGCACATGATATCACACACAAGTAAACACTGCAGGAATATTTGTGTCGCACATGATATCACACTCACGTAAACAAGCTGCAGGACTGCTTGTATCGCACATGATATCACACTCACGTAAACAAGCTGCAGGACTGCTTGTATCGCACATGATATCACACATAATTAAACAAGCCGCGAGGCTGCAATTACCACACATGATATCGCACACAAGTAAACAGGCTGCATGGCTGCAATTATCACACATGATATCGCACACAAGTAAACAGGCTGCATGACTGCAAGTATCACACATGATATCACACACAAGTAAACGGGCTGTGGAACTGCTTGTATCGCACATGATATCACACACAAGTGAACACTGCAGGAATATTTGTGTTGCACATGATATCACACTCACGTAAACAAGCTACAGGACTGCTTGTATCGCACATGATATCACACACAAGTAAACACTGCAGGAATGTTTGTGTCGCACATGATATCACACTCACGTAAACACGCTGCAGGACTGCTTGTTTCGCACATGATATCACACTCACGTGAACAAGCTGCAGGACTGCTTGTATCGCACATGATATCACACATAATTAAACAAGCTGCGGGGCTGCAATCATCACACATGATATCGCACACAAGTAAACAGGCTGCATGGCTGCAAGTATCACACATGATATCACACACAAGTAAACAGGCTGTGGGACTGCTTGTATCGCACATGATATTACACACAAGTAAACACTCTGCAGGAATATTTTTGTCGCACATGATATCACACTCACGTAAACAAGCTGCAGGACTGCTTGTATTGCACATAATTAAACAAGCTGCGGGGCTGCAATTATCACACATGATATCGCACACAAGTAAACAGGCTGCATGGCTGCAAGGATCACACATGATATCACACACAAGTAAACGGGCTGTGGGACTGCTTGTATCGCACATGATTTTACACACAAGTGAACACTCTGCAGGAATATTTGTGTCGCACATGATATCACACTCACGTAAACAAGCTGCAGGACTGCTTGTATCGCACATAATTAAACAAGCTGCGGGGCTGCAATTATCACACATGATATCGCACACAAGTAAACAGGCTGCATGACTGCAAGTATCACACATGATATCACACACAAGTAAACGGGCTGTGGGACTGCTTGTATCGCACATGATATCACACACAAGTGAACACTCTGCAGGAATATTTGTGTCGCACATGATATCACACTCACGTAAACAAGCTGCAGGACTGCTTGTATCGCACATAATTAAACAAGCTGCGGGGCTGCAATTATCACACATGATATCGCACACAAGTAAACAGGCTGCATGGCTGCAAGTATCACACATGATATCACACACAAGTAAACGGGCTGTGGGACTGCTTGTATCGCACATGATATCACACAAGTGAACACTCTGCAGGAATATTTGTGTCGCACATGATATCACACTCACGTAAACAAGCTGCAGGACTGCTTGTATCGCACATAATTAAACAAGCTGCGGGGCTGCAATTAACACACATGATATCGCACACAAGTAAACAGGCTGCATGACTGCAAGTATCACACATGATATCACACACAAGTAAACGGGCTGTGGGACTGCTTGTATCGCACATGATATCACACACAAGTGAACACTCTGCAGGAATATTTGTGTCGCACATGATATCACACTCACGTAAACAAGCTGCAGGACTGCTTGTATCGCACATGATATCACACACAAGTAAACACTCTGCAGAAATGTTTGTGTCGCACATGATATCACACTCACGTAAACAAGCTGCAGGACTGCTTGTATCGCACATGATATCACACTCACGTAAACAAGCTGCAGGACTGCTTGTATCGCACATGATATCACACATAATTAAACAAGCTGCGGGGCTGCAATTATCACACATGATATCGCACACAAGTAAACAGGCTGCATGGCTGCAAGTATCACACATGATATCACACACAAGTAAACGGGCTGTGGGACTGCTTGTATTGCACATGATATCACACACACGTAAACAAGCTGCAGGACTGCTTGTATCGCACATGATATCACACACAAGTAAACACACTGGAGTACTGTTTCCATTGCACATGGTATCACACAGAAGTAAACTCGCTGCGGGACTGCTTGTATCGCACATGATATCACGCACAAGTAAACAAGCTGTGGGACTGCCAACATCGCACATGATATCACACATAATTAAACAAGCTGCGGGGCTGCAATTATCACACATGATATCGCACACAAGTAAACAGGCTGCATGACTGCAAGTATCACACATGATATCACACACAAGTAAACGGGCTGTGGGACTGCTTGTATCGCACATGATATCACACACAAGTGAACACTCTGCAGGAATATTTGTGTCGCACATGATATCACACTCACGTAAACAAGCTGCAGGACTGCTTGTATCGCACATAATTGAACAAGCTGCGGGGCTGCAATTATCACACATGATATCGCACACAAGTAAACAGGCTGCATGGCTGCAAGTATCACACATGATATCACACACAAGTAAACGGGCTGTGGGACTGCTTGTATCGCACATGATATCACACACAAGTGAACACTCTGCAGGAATATTTGTGTCGCACATGATATCACACTCACGTAAACAAGCTGCAGGACTGCTTGTATCGCACATGATATCACACACAAGTAAACACTCTGCAGGAATGTTTGTGTCGCACATGATATCACACTCACGTAAACAAGCTGCAGGACTGCTTGTATCGCACATGATATCACACTCACGTAAACAAGCTGCAGGACTGCTTGTATCGCACATGATATCACACATAATTAAACAAGCTGCGGGGCTGCAATTATCACACATGATATCGCACACAAGTAAACAGGCTGCATGGCTGCAAGTATCACACATGATATCACACACAAGTAAACGGGCTGTGGGACTGCTTGTATCGCACATGATATTACGCACAAGTAAACACTCTGCAGGACTGCTTGCATCGCACATGATATCACACACAAGTAAACACACTGGAGTACTGTTTCCATTGCACATGGTATCACACAGAAGTAAACTCGCTGCGGGACTGCTTGTACCGCACATGATATCACGCACAAGTAAACAAGCTGTGGGACTGCCAACATCGCACATGATATCACACATAATTAAACAAGCTGCGGGGCTGCAATTATCACACATGATATCGCACACAAGTAAACAGGCTGCATGACTGCAAGTATCACACATGATATCACACACAAGTCAACAGACTGTAGGATTGATTGTATTGCACATGATATCACACACAAGTAAACACGCTGCAGGACTGCTTGCATCGCACATGATATCACGCACAAGTAAACACTCTGCAGGACTGCTTGTATCGCACATGATATCACACACAAGTAAACACACTGGAGTACTGTTTCTATTGCACATGGTATCACACAGAAGTAAACTCGCTGCAGGACTGCTTGTATCGCACATGATATCACGCACAAGTAAACAAGCTGTGGGAATGCTTACATCGCACATGATATCACACATAATTAAACAAGCTGCGGGGCTGCAATTATCACACATGATATCGCACACAAGTAAACAGGCTGCATGACTGCAAGTATCACACATGATATCACACACAAGTCAACAGATTGTAGGATTGATTGTATTGCACATGATATCACACACAAGTAAACACGCTGCAGGACTGCTTGCATCGCACATGATATCACGCACAAGAAAACACTCTGCAGGACTGCTTGTATCGCACATGATATCACACACAAGTAAACACACTGGAGTACTGTTTCCATTGCACATGGTATCACACAGAAGTAAACTCGCTGCGGGACTGCTTGTATCGCACATGATATCACGCACAAGTAAACAAGCTGTGGGACTGCCAACATCGCACATGATATCACACATAATTAAACAAGCTGCAGGCCTGCAATTATCACACATGATATCGCACACAAGTAAACAGGCTGCATGACTGCAAGTATCACACATGATATCACACACAAGTCAACAGACTGTAGGATTGATTGTATTGCACATGATATCACACACAAGTAAACACTCTGCAGGACTGCTTGTATCGCACATGATATCACACACAAGTAAACACACTGGAGTGCTGTTTCTATTGCACATGGTATCACACAGAAGTAAACACGCTGCAGGACTGCTTGCATCGCACATGATATCACGCACAAGTAAACACTCTGCAGGACTGCTTGTATCGCACATGATATCACACACAAGTAAACACACTGGAGTGCTGTTTCTATTGCACATGGTATCACACAGAAGTAAACTCGCTGCAGGACTGCTTGTATCGCACATGATATCACGCACAAGTAAACAAGCTGTGGGAATGCTTACATCGCACATAATATCACACATAATTAAACAAGCTGCGGGGCTGCAATTATCACACATGATATCGCACACAAGTAAACATGACTGCAAGGATCACACATGATATCACACACAAGTAAACAGGCTGTGGGACTGCTTGTATCGCACATGATATCACACACAAGTCAACAGACTGTAGGATTGATTGTATTGCACATGATATCACCCACAAGTAAACATTCTGCAGGACTGCTTGCATCGCACATGCTATCACGCACAAGTAAACACTCTGCAGGGCTGCTTGTATCGCACATGATATCACCCACAAGTAAACACTCTGCAGGACTGCTTGTATCGCACATGATATCACCCACAAGTAAACACTCTGCAGGGCTGCTTGTATCGCACATGATATCACCCACAAGTAAACACTCTGCAGGACTGCTTGTATCGCACATGATATCACCCACAAGTAAACACTCTGCAGGGCTGCTTGTATCGCACATGATATCACCCACAAGTAAACACTCTGCAGGACTATTTGTATTATATTTTGATATCAATGTATCGCACAGCCCTAAATCATATAACCACATTGCTGATATCGGATCAACATCCGACATCAATATCGGCTTGCATCACCCCCTAATCGTTAGTGACTTGTTGTCCCTTCAGAGTGTGTGTGTGTGTGTGTGTGTGTGTGTGTGTGTGTGTGTGTGTGTGTGTGTGTGTGTGTGTGTGTGTGTGTGTGTGTGTGAGTGTGTGAGTGTGTGTGTGAGAGAGAGACCGCAGGCAGAAGGAGGGAGAAAAAGACGCTAATTGAAATTCCTTCAAACATGTCTGGTGTCTGAGTGACACACACACACACACACACACACACACACACACACACACACACACACACACACACACACACACACACACACACACACACACACACACACTTGTATTTGTTACCTCCTTGAGACCTCGGAACAATGCCTCTCTCTAGTATAATAAAAGTCGTCATTTTGCTCGACACAAGTCAATATTTTACAAGAAAAAATGGAACATTTGTGCAATAATATAATAAAAGTTGGAATTTTACTCAATAACAGTCGCAACTTTACAAGAAAAGCTTAAAATTTGGGCAATTTTATGAAAAGAGTCGTAATTTTACTCGACAAAAGTCACAATTTTGTAAGAAAACGTAAAAATGTGGGCAATATTATAATAATAATCGGAAATTTTACTTGGCAAAATTATGACAAAAGTCAATCAATCAATCAATCAATCAATCAATCAATGTTTACTTATATAGCCCTAAATCACGAGTGTCTCAAAGGGCTGCACAAGCCACAACGACATCCCGCATCAGGGCAAGGAAAAACTCAACGCCAATGGGATGACAATGAGAAACCGTGGAGGGAATAAGACAAAAGTCATCATTTTACTCAAAAAAAAAAAAATGTCACCATTTTACAAAAACAACAACAAAAATGGGCAATTTTGTGATAAATGTCAGAATTTTATATGACAAATGTTGCCATTTTGCATTAAAAAAGTCATCATTTTGCGAGAAAATATTGCAATATTACAGAAACCGAAAGAATATGAGACATTTTTCCCAATTTTATAAGAAACAAGTCGACACATTGTGAGAAAAAGACTGCGTTTAGTTCATTTATTTATTTTTAAATTTTTGGTTGGTAATTGTTTTTTAATCTTCATTATTTACTTCACATTATTACAGTACGTCTCTATATACATATTTATGTTACTTATTTTTTTTAAATTTTGGCCAAAGGGAGCACATTTCAATTTCTTACACACACTTGTTATTTCATATATTGGCCAGAGGGGGAGCACTTCAAAAAAAATTTACACACACTTGTTATTTCATATGTTGACCAGAGGGGAAGCACTTCAAATTTTTTACACACACTTGTTATTTCATATGTTGACCAAAGCGGGAGCACTTCAAATTTTTACACACATTTGTTATTTCATATGCTGACCAGAGGGGGAGCACTTACATTTTTTACACACATTTGTTATTTCATATGTTGACCAAAGCGGGAGCACTTCAAATTTTTACACACATTTGTTATTTCATATGCTGACCAGAGGGGGAGCACTTACATTTTTTACACACACTTGTTATTTCATATGTTGACCAGAGCGGGAGCACTTCAAATTTTTTACACACACTTGTTATTTCATATGTTGACCAGAGGGGGAGCACTTACATTTTTTACACACATTTGTTATTTCATATGCTGACCAGAGCGGGAGCACTTCAAATTTTTTTACACACACTTGTTATTTCATATGTTGACCAGAGCGGGAGCACTTCAAATTTTTTACACACATTTGTTATTTCATATGCTGACCAGAGCGGGAGCACTTCAAATTTTTTACACACACTTGTTATTTCATGTGTTGACCAAAGCGGGAGCACTTCAAATTTTTACACACATTTGTTATTTCATATGCTGACCAGAGGGGGAGCACTTCAAATTTTTACACACACTTGTTATTTCATATGTTAACCAAAGGGGGAGCACTTCAAATTTTTACACACACTTGTTATTTCATATGTTGACCAGAGCGGGAGCACTTCAAATTTTTTACACACACTTGTTATTTCATATGTTGACCAGAGCGGGAGCACTTAAAATTTTTTACACACACTTGTTATTTCATATGTTGACCAAAGCGGGAGCACTTCAAATTTTTACACACATTTGTTATTTCATATGTTGACCAGAGCGGGAGCACTTCATATTTTTACACACACTTGTTATTTCATATGTTGACCAAAGGGGGGAGCACTTCATATTTTTACACACACTTGTTATTTCATATGTTGACCAGAGGGCACTTTTAAAACCGACAAAGTCAATTTGAAAAATCCCTCCTTTTTGGGACCACCCTCATGTTGATAGATATCACCACAAATGAGACATTGTCTATTAGATGCAATGTTATTGATTTATGTCATCACTTGTGCACACCTCCTCATATGGAAGATACTTTTCCTTCTTCATGTCTCAAGAAGGGTAGAAATACAAGAACACACACACACACACACACACACACACACACACACACACACACACACACACACACTGGACCAGGCCCTAATAAAAGTGTCCATATGGAGACCATGTGCCAGACCGGTCTCTGTGTGCAGGACCAGCCTGCATGGTGTGCATGAAGGTACCTGGGACTTACAGTCCAGGTAGACATCAGTCCAGGTAGACATCAGTCCAGGTAGATATCACGTGATTGGCTGGACAAAATGTTGTGTTGACAAAGTTGTGGTTCTCCTCTCCCTCCAAAAGAACTGTGAATGCTGCCTGGGGTCATGCACTTATTGTGAGGCCACAGTCTCACTTCCAGATGTGTTTATTGTGTGATTGCCCAACTAATCTACACCCAAACATCATCTACTTAGTATTATTATTATTATTATTATTATTATTATTATTATTATTATTATGACCCTGCCAGTATCAAAACCTTCGACTGGACCGGAAAAAAAAAAAAAAAAAAAAAAAAAAAAAAAGAATATATATATATATATATATATATATATATATATATATATATATATATATATATATATATATATATATATATATATATATATATATCCCAGATTACCCAGTATTCACGGTTTTCATTTTTTGAACTTGCACAATTCCCACATTTCTCACCAGATTGGAAGCGTTCCACCATCCACACACTCCACTCACTTTGGACCATCAAACTACCATTTTCCAAGTTCTAAAAAAAATTCCAGGAAATCCCAGAATGACCGGGTTTTCCAAAGCCCTATTTTCGCCTCTTCCTGGAAAGTTTTCACAGTCCACATTTTTCATTCCTTTTTGACCATTCCCCCTTCAAAACAGTCCTTTTAGTTGGGACAACAAATGTTATCTTTTTTTTTTCCCACACAAATTCCCAGTTTTCCCAAAATTCCAGGAATTCCGAAATACCCATTCTCAATTCAAACTGTTATTACGTCAATGTTTTTCAACCAATTAAAAAAATTCCAATACCAACCTTTTCATATCATCTAGGACAATAGTTCAAGTATCAACATTTTCAAAAATTTCCGGTTTTCCCAAAATTCCCGGGATATTCCTATTCAAATAAATGGATGTATTCTTAGTCTACAATACCCTAAATTCTCAACATTTTTTAACCAGATTCCAACTTTTCAACCATCCACCCACACTACTCTTACGATATATCCCACAATTCTCAACCGATTGGAAGCGTTCCACCATCCACACACTCCACTCACTTTGGACCATCAAACTACCATTTTCCAAGTTCTAAAAAATTTTCCAGGAAATGCCAGAATGACCGGGTTTTCCAAAGCCCTATTTTCGCCTCTTCCTGGAAAGTTTTCACAGTCCACATTTTTCATTCCTTTTTGACCATTCCGCCTTCAAAACAGTCCTTTTAGTTGGGACAACAAATGTTATCTTTTTTTTTTTTCCACACAAATTCCCAGTTTTCCCAAAATTCCAGGAATTCCGAAATACCCATTCTCGATTCAAACTGTTATTACGTCAATGTTTTTCAACCAATTAAAAAAATTCCAATACCAACCTTTTCATATCATCTAGGACAATAGTTCAAGTATCAACATTTTCAAAAATTTCCGGTTTTCCCAAAATTCCCGGGATATTCCTATTCAAATGAATGGATGTATTCTTAGTCTACAATACCCTAAATTCTCAACATTTTTAAACCAGATTCCGACTTTTCAACCATCCACCCACACTACTCTTACGATATATCCCACATTTCTCACCAGATTGGAAGCGTTCCACCATCCACACACTCCACTCACCTTGGACCATCAAACTACCATTTTCCAAGTTCTAAAAAAAATTCCAGGAAATCCCAGAATGACCGGTTTTCCAAAGCCCTATTATCACCTCTTCCTGGAAAGTTTTCACAGTCCACATTTTTCATTCCTTTTTGACCATTCCCCCTTCAAAACAGTCCTCTTAGTTGGGACAACAAACGTTATCTTTTTTTTTTTTTTTTCACACAAATTCCCAGTTTTCCCAAAATTCCAGGAATTCCAAAATACCCATTCTCAATTCAAACTGTTATTATGTCAACGTTTTTCAACCGATTAAAACAATTCCAACACCAACCTTTTCATATCATCTAGGACAATAGTTCAAGTATCAACATTTTCCAAAATTTCCGGTTTTCCCCAAATTCCCGGGATATTCCTATTCAAATGAATAGATGTATTGTTAGTTACACAATGGCCTAATTTCTCAACATTTTTAAACCAGATTCTGACTTTTCAACTATCCAAACACACCACTCTTACGATATATACATGTTTTCCCTTTCCCAAAATTCCCGGTTTTCCCGTAAATTCCGGTAATTTTACCCCCATTGACAATGAATAGGAAATATACAAACCTCTCTATATCCCACATTTCTCAACCCATTGGAATTGTTCCACCATCCACACACTCCACTCACCTTGGACCATCAAACTACCATTTTCCAAGTTCTAAAAAAAATCCAGGAAATCCCAGAATTACCTGTTTTCCAAAGCCCTATTTTCACCTCTTCCTGGAAAGTTTTCACAGTCCACATTTTTCATTCCTTTTTGACCATTCCACCTTCAAAACAGTCCTCTTAGTTGGGACAACAAACGTTATCTTTTTTTTTTTTTTTCACACAAATTCCCAGTTTTCCCAAAATTCCAGGAATTCCAAAATACCCATTCTCAATTCAAACTGTTATTACGTCAACGTTTTTCAACCGATTAAAAAAATTCCAACACCAACCCATTCATATCATCTAGGACAATAGTTCAAGTATCAACATTTTCAAAAATTTCCGGTTTTCCCCAAATTCCCGGGATATTCTTATTCAAATGAATAGATGTATTGTTAGTTACACAATGGCCTAATTTCTCAACATTTTTAAACCAGATTCTGACTTTTCAACTATCCAAACACACCACTCTTACGATATATACATGTTTTCCCTTTCCCAAAATTCCCGGTTTTCCCGTAAATTCCGGTAATTTTACCCCCATTGACAATGAATAGGAAATATACAAACCTCTCGATATCCCACATTTCTCAACCCATTGGAACTGTTCCACCATCCACACACTCCACTCACCTTGGACCATCAAACTACCATTTTCCAAGTTCTAAAAAAAATTCCAGGAAATCCCAGAATGACCGGTTTTCCAAAGCCCTATTTTCACCTCTTCCTGGAAAGTTTTCACAGTCCACATTTTTCATTCCTTTTTGACCATTCCACCTTCAAAACAGTCCTCTTAGTTGGGACAACAAACATTTTTTTTTTCACACAAATTCCCAGTTTTCCCAAAATTCCAGGAATTCCAAAATACCCATTCTCAATTCAAACTGTTATTACGTCAACGTTTTTCAACCGATTAAAAAAATTCCAACACCAACCCATTCATATCATCTAGGACAATAGTTCAAGTATCAACATTTTCCAAAATTTCCGGTTTTCCCCAAATTCCCGGGATATTCCTATTCAAATGAATAGATGTATTGTTAGTTACACAATGGCCTAATTTCTCAACATTTTTAAACCAGATTCTGACTTTTCAACTATCCAAACACACCACTCTTACGATATATACATGTTTTCCCTTTCCCAAAATTCCCGGTTTTCCCGTAAATTCCGGTAATTTTACCCCCATTGACAATGAATAGGAAATATACAAACCTCTCTATATCCCACATTTCTCAACCCATTGGAACTGTTCCACCATCCACACACTCCACTCACCTTGGACCATCAAACTACCATTTTCCAAGTTCTAAAAAAAATTCCAGGAAATCCCAGAATGACCGGTTTTCCAAAGCCCTATTATCACCTCTTCCTGGAAAGTTTTCACAGTCCACATTTTTCATTCCTTTTTGACCATTCCACCATCAAAACACTTTCAAAATATTCCTTTTAGTTTTTGTACAAATTCCCAGTTTTCCCCAAATTCCAGGAATCTCAAAATACCCATTCTCAATTCTAACTGTTGTTACGTCAACATTTTTCAACCCATTTAAAAAATTCCAACACCAACCCATTCACATCATCTAGGAAAATAGTTGTAGTATCAACATTTTCAAAATTTCCCGGTTTTCCCCAAATTCCGAAATTCTCGGGATATTCCTATTCAAATAAATGGATGTATTCTTAGTTCTACAATACCCTAAATTCTCAACATTTTTTAACCAGATTCCAACTTTTCAACAATCCACACACACTACTCTTACGATATATCAAATGCAAAACATGTTTTCCCTTTCCCAAAATTCCTGGTTTTCTCGTAAATTCCGGGAATTTTACCCCCATTGACAATGAATAGGAAATATACAAACCTCTCTATATCCCACATTTCTCAACCCATTCAAACTATTCCACCATCCACACACTCTACTCACCCTCAATCATCAAACTACTATTTTCCAAGTTCTAAAAAAATTCCAGGAAATCCCAGAACTACCGGTTTTCCAAAGCCCTATTTTCACCTTCCTGGAAAGTTTTCACAGTCCACATTTTTCATTCCTTGTTGACCATTCCACCTTCAAAACATTTTCAAAATATTCCTTTTAGTTCTTGTACAAATTCCCAGTTTTCCCCAAATTCCAAGAATCTCGAAATACCCATTCTCAATTCTAACTGTTGTTACGTCAACATTTTTCAACCCATTAGAAACATTCCAACACCAACCCATTCATATCATCTAGGAAAATAGTTGTAGTATCAACATTTTCAAAATTTCCCGGCTTTCCCCAAATTCCGAAATTCTCGGGATATTCCTATTCAAATAAATTGATGTATTCTTAGTTCTACAATACCCTAAATTCTCAACATTTTTAAACCAGATTCCGACTTTTCAACCATCCACCCACACTACTCTTACGATATATCCCACATTTCTCACCAGATTGGAAGCGTTCCACCATCCACACACTCCACTCACCTTGGACCATCAAACTATTATTTTCCAAGTTCTAAAAAAATTTCCAGGAAATGCCAGAATGACCGGGTTTTCCAAAGCCCTATTTTCACCTCTTCCTGGAAAGTTTTCAAAGTCCACATTTTTCATTAGTTTTTGACCATTCCACCTTCAAAACAGTCCTCTTAGTTGGGACAACAAACGTTATCTTTTTTTTTTTTTTCCACACAAATTCCCAGTTTTCCCAAAATTCCAGGAATTCCAAAATACCCATTCTCAATTCAAACTGTTATTACGTCAACGTTTTTCAACCCATTGAAAAAATTCCAACACCAACCCATTCATATCATCTAGGACAATAGTTCAAGTATCAACATTTTCAAAAATTTCCGGTTTTCCCCAAATTCCCGGGATATTCCTATTCAAATGAATAGATGTATTGTTAGTTACACAATGGCCTAATTTCTCAACATTTTTAAACCAGATTCTGACTTTTCAACTATCCAAACACACCACTCTTACGATATATACATGTTTTCCCTTTCCCAAAATTCCCGGTTTTCCCGTAAATTCCGGTAATTTTACCCCCATTGACAATGAATAGGAAATATACAAACCTCTCCATATCCCACATTTCTCAACCCATTGGAACTATTCCACCATCCACACACTCTACTCACCCTCAATCATCAAACTACTATTTTCCAAGTTCTAAAAAAATTCCAGGAAATCCCAGAACTACCAGTTTTCCAAACCCCTATTTTCACCTCTTCCTGGAAAGTTTTCACAGTCCACATTTTTCATTCCTTGTTGACCATTCCACCTTCAAAACATTTTCAAAATATTCCTTTTAGTCTTTGTACAAATTCCCAGTTTTCCCCAAATTCCAGGAATCTCGAAATACCCATTCTCAATGCTAACTGTTGTTACGTCAACATTTTTCAACCCATTTCAAAAATTCCAACACCAACCCATTCACATCATCTAGGAAAATAGTTGTAGTATCAACATTTTCAAAATTTCCCGGCTTTCCCCAAATTCCGAAATTCTCGGGATATTCCTATTCAAATAAATGGATGTATTCTTAGTTCTACAATACCCTAAATTCTCAACATTTTTTAACCAGATTCCAACTTTTCAACAATCCACACACACTACTCTTACGATATATCAAACGCAAAACAAGTTTTCCCTTTCCCAAAATTCCTGGTTTTCCCGTAAATTCCGGGAATTTTACCCCCATTGACAATGAATAGGAAATATACAAACCTCTCCATATCCCACATTTCTCAACCCATTGGAATTGTTCCACCATCCACACACTCCACTCACCTTGGACCATCAAACTACTATTTTCCAAGTTCTAAAAAAAATCCAGGAAATCCCAGAACTACCTGTTTTCCAAAGCCCTATTTTCACCTCTTCCTGGAAAGTTTTCACAGTCCACATTTTTCATTCCTTTTTGACCATTCCCCCTTCAAAACAGTCCTCTTAGTTGGGACAACAAACGTTATCTTTTTTTTTTTTTTTCACACAAATTCCCAGTTTTCCCAAAATTCCAGGAATTCCAAAATACCCATTCTCAATTCAAACTGTTATTACGTCAACGTTTTTCAACCGATTAAAAAAATTCCAACACCAACCCATTCATATCATCTAGGACAATAGTTCAAGTATCAACATTTTCAAAAGTTCCCGGTTTTCCCCAATTTCCCAGGATATTCGTATTCAAATGAATAGATGTATTGTTAGTTACACAATGCCCTAATTTCTCAACATTTTTTAACCAGATTCCAACTTTTCAACAACCCACACACACTACTCTTACGATATATCAAACGCAAAACATGTTTTCCCTTTCCCAAAATTCCTGGTTTTCCCGTAAATTCCGGGAATTTTACCCCCATTGACAATGAATAGGAAATATACAAACCTCTCCATATCCCACATTTCTCAACCCATTGGAACTGTTCCACCATCCACACACTCTACTCACCCTCAACCATCAAACTACTATTTTCCAAGTTCTAAAAAAATTCCAGGAAATCCCAGAACTACCGGTTTTCCAAAGCCCTATTTTCACCTCTTCCTGGAAAGTTTTCACAGTCCACACTTTTCATTCGTTTTTGACCATTCCACCTTCAAAACACTTTCAAAATATTCCTTTTAGTTCTTGTACAAATTCCCAGTTTTCCCAAAACTCCAGGAATTCCGAAATACCCATTCTCAATTCAAACTGTTGTTACGTCAACATTTTTCAACCCGTTTCAAAAGTTCCAACACCAACCTTTTCATATCATCTAGGACAATAGTTTTAGTATCACATTTTTTAAAAATGTGCGGTTTTCTTGAAATTCCCAAATTCCCGGGATATTTAAATGAATAGATGTATTCTTAGTTCGACAATACCCTAAATTCTCTAAATTTTGCGCCATTTTTAAACCAGATTCCGACTTTTCAACCATCCACACACACTACTCTTACGATACATTGAATGCAAAACATGTTTTCCCTTTCCCCAAATTACCGGAAATTCCGGGAATTTTACCCCCATTGACAATGAATAGTAAATATACAAACCTCTCCATATCCCACATTTCTCAACCCATTCGAACCGCTCCACTCCACTCACCTTGGACCATCAAACTACTATTTTCCAAGTTCTAAAGAAAATACCAGGAAATCCCAGAATGACCGGTTTTCCAAAGCCCTATTTTCACCTCTTCCTGGAAAGTTTTTACAGTCCACATTTTTCATTCGTTTTTGACCATTCCACCTTCAAAACAGTCCTCTTAGTTGGGATAACAAAACTTATCTTTTCTTCCACACAAATTCCCAGTTTTCCCAAAATTCCAGGAATTCCGAAATACCCATTCTCAATTCAAACTGTTATTACGTCAACATTTTTCAACCCATTTAAAAAATTCCAACACCAACCTTTTCATATCATCTAGGACAATAGTTGTAGTATTAACATTTTCAAAAATTCCCGGTCTTCTTGAAATTCCCATATTCCCGGGATATTCCTATTCAAATAAATGGATGTATTCTTAGTTCTACAATACCCTAAATTCTCAACATTTTTAAACCTGATTCTGAGTTTTGAACCATCCACACACACTACTCTTACGATATATTGAACACAAATTCCCCAAATTCTCAGTTTTCCGGTAATTTTACCCCAATTGACAATGAATAGTGAATATACAAACCTCTCCATATCCCACATTTCTCAACCAAGTATCAACAAGGGCTGCAAAGATCCATTGATTAAATCGATTAATTCGATTCGAAAATAAATTTGATTTGTATCATGTTGTTTCGATGATGTGTTAAATGCGTTTGATTTATTAAAAAAATCCAGTCCGCTCCAATTGAGCAAACACGAGAGCGGTGCCGCGCTGCGGGTGATGTCGTCTGTGGGTGTTTGTGTGGCGGGGACAGCATAGTGCCGAGAGAGACGGTCACAAGACGGGGAAGAAAGAGAGCAAAGGGCCCAAAGAAGACTAGAGAAGCTAATTTAAAATAAAAAAAGACTGACATTGTGGGGAAATGTTTTGCTCTGCCAAATGTCAGCGATGATGCAGCACATTACCAGGATGCAACCTGCATATTTATCAAGGTATACATCTATTTGAGTATCTCACGCCATCGTATATGTTTGATGCACATAAAGAACATGTTAGCATCTACTGTTTGTATGCTAATGCTAACTTGTTGTTTGTTCAAAAACCAAACACCTGTCTTTCAAGTAATACCTTTTTAAATGTGTTACATCTCAATGTACCATACTTTGTCTAAAAGTTAGTTTTTATTATGTATCACCTTGATTAATGTTACACAGTTTTTTTTTTTAAATTAGTAATATCGAGTAGGGCTGGGCGATAAAACAATATAAAAAAAATTGAGGTAGACATGACTCGATATGAATAAAAAATGTGTTTTATTTTTTCCATGGGAAGAAATCTTGGTTGCATGAACAAAGGCACTGGCTCTATGGTAAACATGACAGTGATAGTATCAATTAACAACTTTGCATGGATTGAGAAGAGAAAGTCAAAATGAAAAAATTGTGGATAAAAGAGGAAAAGTCACCTGGACAGTATGGCAATAATATTTTGTTTTTGTTTTTTCAAAAGGGCCGTAGTCAGACCAATGTAGACCACCTTTGCCGTGCTCACCCTTTAGAGCACAGCTGCAACTTCCTAGCACTGCAGAAAATAGTTATGTTCAGGTTTCTCTATGTGTACATTTTCACACTTTGCACTATTTTCTTACACTTTATTAAACATTTCTTATATACTCCTTCATTTTAAGAGGTTATAGTTCAGTGTTCAATGTGATTTTAACATTTTGTTGACATTGTTTGAGTGTTTGTTGACATTTGCTCTCTGCCTTGATAGCTGAGGGATTATAATCAGAGGAAGTTACATTTCAAGTCTTTTTTCCCCCTTAGGCCATTAAAAAATACCAATATTTATCGATATAGACCAATATGAAATACTGATATCGTGATACAGTTTTCAGCCGTATCGCCCAGACCCGCTATATAGTGATGCTCTCATGGTCAAAGTGCCATTTCAATGTTCTGAATTTATAAGGAAAAAGGTCATCAGTAAAATAAGTTTTTTTAATCAAACTATTTCCCTAAAATGCGCATTAGGGCCAAAAAAATGTGTGTTGATTACTTGATTAATCAAACAAATGACTTGATTACTAGAATAGTTCATTACTGCAACCCAAGTATCAATGACAAAACGCAAAAAAAAAAAAAAAAGTGATGATTCTGACTCAAAACTAGATTTTTTTTAGTATATTATATATATATATATATATATATATATATATATATATATATATATATATATATATATATATATGTCTTAATAAGGTTATCCAAAAAAATAGTGCTCGATACCGTAGTAGAGCGCGATATATGTATGTGTGGGAAAAAAAATCACAAGACTATTTCATCTCTACAGGCCTGTTTCATGAGGGGGGGTACCCTCAATCATCAGGAGATTTTAATGGGAGCATTCGCATACCACGGGTTTATATAGGGTACAGAGTGGGTGGGTACAGGCTGGCCTAGGGGCGTGGTGATTGGCTCATGATATGCCAAATTTTCAAAGAGAACGGCCTACGGATCACGATTGAAGCCAACAAGCAAACCGTCAACTTCCTTGACGTCACTTTCAACCTGAGAAATAACAGCTACCAACCATTCACGAAATCCAACACAACACTCCAATACGTGCACCATGACAGCAACCACCCACCCACCACCACGAAAAGAATACCTACCGGAATCAATAAAAGGCTATCGATGCTGTCATCTAGCAAAGCTGAATTTGACCAAGCAACCCCCCCGTACCAATAAGCCCTTGATGAAAGCGGATACAATTTCACCCTCACCTATGAACCCACGCCAGGAAACCAGCCAAAAAAGAACAGAAAACGAAACGACATCATCTGGTACAACCCCCCATACAGCAAAAACGTCTCAACTAACATTGGACACAAATTCCTCAATCTGATTGACAAACACTTTCCCAAAGACAACAACCTAAGAAAAGTATTCAACAAGAACAACATTAAATTGAGCTACAGCTGCATGAACAATATACGACAAATCATCTCAAACCACAACAAAACAATTGCAAATGAGCCGTCGACCCCCAGTCAGAGCGACTCCAAAACCAACAAAGCATGTAACTGTCGAAAGAAACCTGATTGCCCCCTCAACGGGGGGTGCTTACAAACATCAGTTGTCTACCAATCTAAGGTAATACGCAAGGACATTAACACATCCGACACATATGTAGGATTAACCGAGGGTGAATTCAAAACCAGATGGAACAATCACAAGGCTTCTTTCAGGAACAAAAACCTGCGAAATACCACAGAACTCAGCAAACACATTTGGGACCTCAAAGACAATAATGTTGAATATTCAATAACATGGCAAATTCTTGCATCCAGCACACCTTACAATAGTGGTAATAAAAGATGCAACCTATGCTTGAAAGAGAAACTGTTTATTATTTACCGTCCAGACCTGTCATCCCTCAACAAGCGCAGCGAAATTGTAACAACATGCCGCCATAGACGGAAACACCTCCTAGGTAACACATGAGCCAATCACCACGCCCCTAGGCCAGCCTGTACCCACCCACTCTGTACCCTATATAAACCGTGGTATGCGAATGCTCCCATTAAAATCTCCTGATGATTGAGGGTACCCCCCCTCATGAAACAGGCCTGTAGAGATGAAATAGTCTTGTGATTTTTTTCCCCACACATACATATATATATATATATATATATATATATATATATATATATATATATATATATATATATATATATATATATATATATAACCAGGCGATCAGTTTCTGAGCTGTTGTGCACATAAGTACTCGGTGGTAGTACACTTTCCCGCCACTCGGGGCAGTAATATCCAACAAACAGAAGAAGTCTGGAGTTTCTTGAGCGCCCAAATTATGACCAAAGTGGTGAAGCTGAATTTTCATTTGCATTTTAATTTGATTGACAGTTTAAAAAATATCTACATTTATATAGTTTATTATTAATTTACTGAGAATGTTTTTTATCTTATGCATTTATTTTTTGCAATCAGCCTGACCTAAGCCTTGATAATGATCTTTGTGATTCACACATACTTTCCTATCATTTGACAAGATTTATCATATCACGTTATTTTTGATATAATTGTGTGAATGTTCCGGAACATTCACACATGTTTTCTACACCAAAATTCGTGTATTTCTTCTTCTTCTCCAAATTTCGGCGCGCTCTACCTTCCACATTTTCTAACCCGACTTCAAACCGTTCCAACTTCAAAGTGTTCAGCCTATTTTTCAAACTTCCACCATTTCCACATTTTTCAACCGATTCAAACCATTCCACCTTCCACATATTCCACTCATCCTGGACATTTAACTATCATTTTTCCAAGTTAAAAACAAT
Organism: Nerophis lumbriciformis; assembly: GCF_033978685.3. NCBI lineage: Eukaryota > Metazoa > Chordata > Actinopteri > Syngnathiformes > Syngnathidae > Nerophis > Nerophis lumbriciformis. The sequence goes on along the minus strand of NC_084558.2, from coordinate 53,840,181 downwards.
TCCAGGACTTTCCAGAATTTCTGGTTTTCCAAAGCCCTATTTTCACCCTTTTTTCTACCGTCTACTCCTTCCACATTTTTCAACTCACTTCAACCGTTCCACCGTCAAATCATTCCTCTTAATCAGGACAAAAAACAAAGTTGTGTTTTTAACTGGAAAAATTCCCAGTTTTCCCCAAATTCCGGGAATTCTGTAATACCATTTCACCATTAAAAATATTACTACTTCAACATTTCTCGACCGATTTGAAAATTTCCGACACCAACGATTTCAACTCATTCACAACATTCAAGTTTTATACCATTTTTTTTTTTAAATCCTGATTTCCCCAAAATTTCCCTAATACCATTTACTACTTCAACATTTCTTGACCAATTTAAACAATTCCAACACCAACCAATTCAGCTCATTCAGGACATTTATGCTCCTAATCATTTTTTTTTTAAATTCCGCTTTTCCCAAAAATCCTAAATTTCCAGGAAGTTTCCATTGAAATGATTGGGACATTTTTCCAAGTTGCACAATTCGCACATTTTTCAACGTATTCAAACCATTCCACCTTCAACATATTCCACTCATCCAGGACATTCAAACCATCATTTTTCCAATTAAAAAAAAAATTCCAGGAATTCCCAGTTTTCCAAACTCTATTTTCACCCTTTTTTTCTGTCGACTACTCCTCCCACATTTTTCAACCCACTTCAACCGTTCCACCGTCAAAGCATTCCTCTTAGTTTTCCCGAAATTCCGTAATACCATTTTTCAATGAAAAAACTGTTACTACTTCAACATTTCTTGACCGATTTCTTGATCATTTCCAGAAAAATCCCGCTTTTCCCAAAATCCCCAAATTTCCAGGAAGTTCCCATTGAAATGAATTGGACATTTTTCCAAGTTGCACAATTCCCACATTTTTCAACCTATTCGAACCATTCCACCTTCAACATATTCCACTCATCCTGGACATTCAAACTATAATTTTTCCACATTCAACAAATTTCCAGGAATTCTTGTTTTTTTTCTAACCGCATTTCCAACCTTTTTTTGTGCAATGACTCCTTTCACATTTTTCAACCCATTTCAACCGTTCCACTGTCAAAACATTCCTCTTAATCAGGACAAACAAACAAGTTAGTTTAAGAACTTAAAAAATTCCCGTTTTCCCCTGAAATTCCAAAATACCATTTGTCAATTAAAAAACTGTTCTTCAACATTTCTTGACCAATTTAAACAATTCCAACACCAACCAATTCAGCTCAGTCAGGACATTCATGCTCATAATAATTTTTCTAAAAAATCCCGCTTTTCCCAAAATTCCCACATTTCCAGGAAGTTCCCATTGAAATGATTGGGACATTTTTACAAGTTGCACAATTCCCACATTTTTCAACCTATTCAAACCATCCCACCTTCAACATATTCCACTCATCCTGGACATTCAAACCATCATTTTTCCAATTAAAAAAAAAATTCCAGGAATTCCCAGTTTTCCAAACTGTATTTTCACCCTTTTTTCTGTCGACTACTCAATTTAAGAACTTTCCCTGAAATTCCAAAATACCATTTGTCAATTAAAAAACTGTTCTTCAACATTTCTTGACCGATTTAAACAATTCCAACACCAACCAATTCAGCTCATTCAGGACATTCATGCTCCTAATCATTTTTCTAAAAAATCCGGCTTTTCCCAAAATCCCCAAATTTCCAGGAAGTTCCCATTGAAATGAATGGGACATTTTTTTTTTAATTGCAGCATTCCCACATTTTTCTACCTATTCAAACCATTCCAACATTCAAACTATTCTTACATTCACACTACATTCAATCAGCATTTGACTTCTATTTATTCTTCTTCTTTTTCTTCTTCTCCACATTTTGGCGCGCTCTACCTTCCACATTTTCTAACCCGACTTCAAACCGGTCCAACTTCAAAGTGTTCAGCCTATTTTTCAAACTTCCACCATTTCCACATTTTTCAACCGATTCAAACCATTCCACCTTCAACATATTCCACTCATCCTGGACATTTAACTATCATTTTTCCAGGTTAAAAACAATTCCAGGACTTTCCAGAATTTCTGGTTTTCCAAAGCCCTATTTTCACCCTTTTTTCTACCGTCTACTCCTTCCACATTTTTCAACTCACTTCAACCGTTCCACCGTCAAATCATTCCTCTTAATCAGGACAAAAAACAAAGTTGTGTTTTTAACTGGAAAAATTCCCGGTTTTCCCAAAATTCCGGGAATTCTGTAATACCATTTCACCATTAAAAATATTACTACTTCAACATTTCTCGACCGATTTGAAAATTTCCAACACCAACGATTTCAACTCATTCTTAACATTCAAGTTTTATACCATTTTAAAAAAGAAAATCCTGATTTCCCCCAAATTTCCCCAATACCATTTACTACTTCAACATTTCTTGACCAATTTAAACAATTCCAACACCAACCAATTCAGCTCATTCAGGACATTCATGCTCATAATCATTTTTCAAAAAATCCAGCTTTTCCCAAAATTCCCAAATTTCCAGGAAATTCCCATTGAAATGAATGGGACATTTTTCCAAGTTGCACAATTCCCACATTTTTCAACCGATTCAAACCATTCCAACATTCAAACTATTCTTACATTCACACTACATTCAATCAGCATTTTACTTCTATTTCTTCTTCTTCTTCTTCTTCTCCACATTTCGGCGCGCTCTACCTTCCACATTTTCTAACCCGACTTCAAACCGATCCAACTTCAAAGTGTTCAGCCTATTTTTCAAACTTCCACCATTTCCACATTTTTCAACCGATTCAAACCATTCCACCTTCAACATATTCCACTCATCCTGGACATTTAACTATCATTTTTCCAAGTTAAAAACAATTCCAGGACTTTCCAGAATTTCTGGTTTTCCAAAGCCCTATTTTCACCCTTTTTTCTACCGTCTACTCCTTCCACATTTTTCAACTCACTTCAACCGTTCCACCGTCAAAACATTCCTCTTACTCAGGACAAAAAACAAAGTTGTGTTTTTAACTGGAAAAATTCCCGGTTTTCCCAAAATTCCGGGAATTCTGTAATACCATTTCACCATTAAAAATATTACTACTTCAACATTTCTCGACCGATTTGAAAATTTCCGAAACCAACGATTTCAACTCATTCACAACATTCAAGTTTTATACCATTTAAAAAAAAATAATCCTGATTTCCCCAAAATTTCCCTAATAGCATTTACTACTTCAACATTTCTTGACCGATTTAAACAATTCCAACACCAACCAAATCAGCTCATTCAGGACATTCATGCTCCGAATTATTTTTCTAAAAAATCCCGCTTTTCCTAAAATTCCCAAATTTCCAGGAAGTTCCCATTGAAATGAATGGGACATTTTTTTAAATTGTAGCATTCCCACATTTTTCAACCCACTTCAACCGTTCCACCGTCAAATCATTCCTATTAATCAGGACAAAAAATAAAGTTGTGTTTTTAACTGGAAAAATTCCCGGTTTTCCCAAAATTCCGGGAATTCTGTAGTACCATTTCTCCATTAAAAATATTACTACTTCAACATTTCTCGACCGATTTGAAAATTTCCAACACCAACGATTTCAACTCATTCACAACATTCAAATTTTATACCTTTTTTTTTTTTTTAAATCCTGATTTCCCCAAAATTTCCCTAATACCATTTACTACTTCAACATTTCTTGACCGATTTAAACAATTCCAACACCAACCAATTCAGCTCATTCAGGACATTCATGCTCCTAATCATTTTTCTAAAAAAATCCCGCTTTTGCCAAAATTCCCAAATTTCCAGGAAATTCCCATTGAAATATATGGGACATTTTTTTTAAATTGCAGCATTCCCACATTTTTCAACCTATTCAAATAATTCCAACATTGAAACTATTCTTACATTCACACTACATTCTGTCAGCATTTCAGTTCAACTTCAGAATTGGAGCATTCACACTAAATTCCTTCAGGAATTTCCTTTTCTAGTTATTGAATATGATTAAAATCTAGAGTAAGATTCAGTGTTAATATTTGAGTGTACCTCTGTAGTGGAAAAGTTTGGCCCCGAGCTCCAAAAAGGTGAAGAACCCCCATGATAAATGATGCTGGATATACATTTTTGATGATGGAGGTGCGAGACCACTACTGTAGTTTTATGGTTTTTGTCCTCAAAGATGGAGGACTTTGGTTGTTGTATTTCAAAACTTCTTAGGAAAAGGAAGGGACTTACTGTAAGGATCGTCCTCGGTCTTGGTGCCGTTAACTTTCCCCTTCCTGTCGATGCGGAGGAAGAACTTCTGGTAGGAGAAGAGTTTCCTCCGGCGCACGTCGCCCTGCAGGTGGTTGTAGCTGCTGCGCACGTGGCGCCCCACCACGGCGGCCGAGGGCGAAGACAGGTTGGTCGCCCGCGGCAACCTGGCGGAGGAGGCGCGGAGGGGCGCCGGCGACACGGCGGACGGCGAGGCCTCCTGCCAGACGACGGGGTGGCGCGGCGGGCTCCCCAATCCGGCGGCATGGTGGCTCTGGCTAGAAGTGGGCGGCGAGGACAGCGGCGAGGACCAGGAGGGCCGGAGCAGGAGGAGGAAGGCGAGGGGGATGAAGCGCGTCAAGGTTGCGCCGCGGAGGCGGGAGGAGAACCAGACCACCGGTGCACCTTGTGTCACTGTCCATCTACACATGGTAGTGGAGCCTGAGGAGCTGTGGAGGAGCTCAGGGGCTGGAGCATGCTGAGCCGAGCGCAGGGCGAGGGAACACCAGCGGGAGAGTCCCCCCCCTCCCCTCAACCCACAACCTTTTGGACCAGAGTCCCAGTGCGGCTTGGTCCCTCACCAGCTGCTTAGGAATGCTCGGACATCCATAAGTCAGTTGGGTTTCCTCCCAGTCCTCCTTAAAAGTCTTTTTTGGATCAGCTCATTCGTTCAGTTTCAAAGTCTCCTCCCAGAGAGATGGTCCAACAAAGTAGCAACACCAAAAACTGCAGGAATCCAGAAAGAAGACCAGGAAAAAAGGAAGGATCCAAACTCTCCGAGCGGGTGCAAGTCTGTGGTGGCTCCTCTCCGAGTGTGTGAGCTCTGTGCAGCGTCGCCTCTCTTCTATTGCTCTCTCTCTCCTTTTAGGCCTCTTCCTCCTTCTCTCTCTCTCTCTCCCTCCTCTCTATCAGCTGTGCGGACTTGAGCCTGGTTTCTGCTTTCACCTTATTTATCTGCTGCCAACCCGCCCCACACCTCATCTCCTGGTGTGATTGGACGTCTGTGCAGACCACTGGCTTTCAAGAACCGTGTATGAGTCTGGTGGGGGGGGGGGGGGTTTCTCTTTCCATCCCCCTGGTGTTGCAGTCTCCTCATTGCTGAGCACGGAGGGAAGGAAAAGTTCACCACTTTAATCTCTTTTATTCACTCGATTCTCACCGATTCAACCGATCCTCCATTGCCCCAACTTCTCTACACGTATCAGCTTTCAAGAACCGTGTATGAGTCTGGTGCGGGGGGGGGGGTTTCTCTTTCCATCCCCCTGGTGTTGCAGTCTCCTCATTGCTGAGCACGGAGGGAAGGAAAAGTTCACCACTTTAATCTCTTTTATTCACTCGATTCTCACCGATTCAACCGATCCTCCATTGCCCCAACTTCTCTACACGTATCAGCTTTCAAGAACCGTGTATGAGTCTGGTGGGGGGGGGGGGGGGGGTTTCTCTTTCCATCCCCCTGGTGTTGCAGTCTCCTCATTGCTGAGCACGGAGGGAAGGAAAAGTTCACCACTTTAATCTCTTTTATTCACTCGATTCTCACCGATTCAACCGATCCTCCATTGCCCCAACTTCTCTACACGTATCAGCTTTCAAGAACCGTGTATGAGTCTGGTGGGGGGGGGGTTTCTCTTTCCATCCCCCTGGTGTTGCAGTCTCCTCATTGCTGAGCACGGAGGGAAGGAAAAGTTCACCACTTTAATCTCTTTTATTCACTCGATTCTCACCGATTCAACCGATCCTCCATTGCCCCAACTTCTCTACACATATCAGCTCTGTGTTGATACAAACCTCTCCTTATCCCACATTTCTCAACCAATTTGAACAGTTCCACCATCCACACACTCCACTCACTTTACACCATTAAACGACCATCAAAAAGTTCCAGAAATTTCCAGAATTACCTGTTTTCCAAAGCCCTATTTTGACCTCTTCCTGGAAAGTTTTCACAGTGCACATGTTTCATTAGTTTTTGACCATTCCACCTTCAAAACAGTCCTCTTAGTTGGATAACAAACGTTATTTTTTTTTCTCGTACAAATTCCCAATTTTTCCAAAATTCCAAGAAATCGGAAATACCCATTCTCAATTCAAACTGTTGTTACGTCAACATTTACAACACATTTCAAAAATTCCAACACCAACCCATTCATATCATCTAGACCAGGGGTCGGCAACCCAGAAATTTCCAGAATGACCTGTTTTCCAAAGCCCTATTTTGACCTCTTCCTGGAAAGTTTTCACAGTGCACATTTTTCATTAGTTTTTGACTATTCCACCTTCAAAACAGTCCTCTTAGTTGGATAACAAACGTTATTTTTTTTTTTCTCGTACAAATTCTCAATCCGATCTCGATCCATTCTCGATCCGCCTGTCGATCTTCAAGATCGACAGGCGGATTGGTGCGGCGTCTTCAGTAATGCGGACGCTGTATCGATCCGTTGTGGTGAAGAAAGAGCTGAGCCGGAAGGCAAAGCTCTCAATTTACCGGTCGATCTACGTTCCCATCCTCACCTATGGTCATGAGCTTTGGGTTATGACCGAAAAGACAAGATCACGGGTACAAGCGGCCGAAATGAGTTTCCTCCGCCGGGTGGCGGGGCTCTCCCTTAGAGATAGGGTGAGAAGCTCTGCCATCCGGGGGGAGCTCAAAGTAAAGCCGCTGCTCCTCCACATCGAGAGGAGCCAGATGAGGTGGTTCGGGCATCTGGTCAGGATGCCACCCGAACGCCTCCCTAGGGAGGTGTTTAGGGCACGTCCGACCGGTAGGAGGCCGCGGGGAAGACCCAGGACACGTTGGGAAGACTATGTCTCCCGGCTGGCCTGGGAACGCCTCGGGGTCCCACAGGAAGAGCTAGACGAAGTGGCTGGGGAGAGGGAAGTCTGGGCTTCCCTGCTTAGGCTGCTGCCCCCGCGACCCGACCTCGGATAAGCGGAAGAAGATGGATGGATGGATGGACAAATTCTCAATTTTCCCAAAATTCCAGGAAATCCGAAATACCCATTCTCAATTCAAACTGTTGTTACGTCAACATTTACAACACATTTCAAAAATTCCAACACCAACCCATTCATATCATCTAGACCAGGGGTCGGCAACCCAAAATGTTGAAAGAGCCATATTGGACCAAAAATACAAAAACAAATCTGTCTGGAGCCTCAAAAAATTAAAAGCCATATTACATACACATACCTGCCAACTACTCCGGTTTTCCCGTAATTAGTACGGTTTTCATCAACCTATTCCGGGTTACGGTTGCAGTGATAAAAAATACGGTTTTTCATTAATTAAGAAAACTTTTTTTTTTTAAAGTTTTATTCACGAAATCGCGTAACAACAATGACAATCGACACTGCTTCCCGTAACTTCCTATCGAGCCATTCCGAATGCCATGCGCGAGGCATGTCTGTAGTATTTAAGTTCATTGTTTTCAGTTTGTCGTTCTGGTGACATCCCGCATTCTTACCCCTGTCACACTCTGTCTACCTCTGCGCACTTCATGCCATGTCCAAGTAAGTTTTTTCTATTAATGCCACAGTTAGTGTTTTTGTTCACAGTTTTTTTGCCCACGTGCAAGTCTTTTTGTTTCGTTGGTCAAGTTTGTACATCCGCCTTGAGCGCGCTTTTTGTTCCTTTGAGTGTTATTATTAAATATGTATTTACCTTCACGCCATGACCAGTCCAGCTTTACTTGCATCTCGGGAAAACAAACACACCATAGTCCACGTCTTGACATAGTTCAAGTATCAACATTTTCAAAATTTCCCACTTTTCCCCAAATTCCCGGGATATTCCTATACAAATGAATAGATGTATTCTTAGTTAGACTTGGACTTAGTTCTACAATGCCTTAAGTTCTCAACATTTTTTAACCAGATTCCGACTTTTCAACCATCCACAGACTACTCTTACGATATATCGATCGCAAAAGATGTTTTCCCTTTCTCAAAATTCCCGGTTTTCCCCAATTTTACAGTAATTTTACCCCCATTGACAATGAATAGAAGGTTATACAAACCTCTCCATATCCCACATTTCTCAACCAATTGGAACTATTCTACCATGCACACACTCCACTCACCTTGAACCATCAAACTACAATTTTTAAAGTAAAAAAAAAAAAATCCAGGAATTCCCAGAATTACCAGTTTTCCAAAGCCCTATTTTCACCTCTTCCTGGAAAGTTTTCACAGTCCACATTTTTAATTAGTTTTTGACCATTCCACCTTCAAAACAGTCTTCTTAGTTGGGATAACAAACGTTATCTTTTTTTCCCTCTAGTACAAATTCCCAATTTTCCCAAAATTCCAGGAAATCGGAAATACCCATTCTCAATTCAAACTGTTTTTACGTCATTATTTTCAACACATTTCAAAAATTCCAACACCAACCCATTCATATCATCTAGGACAGTGGTTCTCAACCTTTTTTTCAGCAATGTACCCCCTGTGAATTTTTTTTAAATTCAAGTACCCCCTAATCAGAGCAAAGCATTTTTGGTTGAAAAAAAGCGATAAAGAAGTAAAATACAGCACTATGTCATCAGTTTCTGATTTATTAAATTGTATAACAGTGCAAAATATTGCTCATTTGTAGTGGTCTTTCTTGAACTATTTGGAAAAAAAGATAGGTTTTTATTTATATTTATAAAGGATTTTTGAATTGTTGCTATTTTTAGAATATTTAAAAAAAAACAATCTCACGTACCCCTTGGCATACCTTCAAGTACCCCCAGGGGTACACGTACCCCCATTTGAGAACCACTGATCTAGGACAATAGTTTGTCATGGCGGTGTAATCATGTTTTGTTTTAGTCATGTTTTGCTTAGCTATAGGACTCTTTAGTTTCTGGCTTTTCACTCCCTGGTCTTGTTTCCATAGTTACCCATTAGTTTCACCTGTTTCACGTTTGGACTCATTGTGCACTCTTGTTTGTCACCATAGCAACCCATTAGTTTTCACCTGTCACGTCACGCACCGGTTTCACGTTTTGAGTCACGCACCTGTTTTTGTTAATCATGTCTGTAGTATTTAAGTTCATTGATTTCAGTTTGTCGTTCTGGTGACATCCCGCATTCTTACCCCTGTCACACTCTGTCTACCTCTGCGCACTTCATGCCATGTCCAAGTAAGTTTTTTCTATTAATGCCACAGTTAGTGTTTTTGTTCACAGTTTTTTTTTTGCCCACGTGCAAGTCTTTTTGTTTCGTTAGTCAAGTTTGTACATCCGCCTTGAGCGCGCTTTTTGTTCCTTTGAGTGTTATTATTAAATATGTATTTACCTTCACGCCATGACCAGTCCAGCTTTACTTGCATCTCGGGAAAACAAACACACCATAGTCCACGTCTTGACATAGTTCAAGTATCAACATTTTCAAAATTTCCCACTTTTCCCCAAATTCCAGGGATATTCCTATACAAATGAATAGATGCATTCTTAGTTAGACTTAGACTTAGTTCTACAATGCCTTAAGTTCTCAACATTTTTTAACCAGATTCCGACTTTTCAACCATCCACAGACTACTCTTACGATATATCGATCGCAAAAGATGTTTTCCCTTTCTCAAAATTCCCGGTTTTCCCCAATTTTACAGTAATTTTACCCCCATTGACAATGAATAGAAGGTTATACAAACCTCTCCATATCCCACATTTCTCAACCAATTGGAACTATTCTACCATGCACACACTCCACTCACCTTGAACCATCAAACTACAATTTTTAAAATAAAAAAAAATCCAGGAATTCTCAGAATTACCGGTTTTCCAAAGCCCTATTTTCACCTCTTCCTGGAAAGTTTTCACAGTCCACATTTTATATATATATATATATATATATATATATATATATATATATATATATATATATATATATATATATATATATATATATATATATATATATATATATATATGTATATGTATATATATGTATATATATATACACAGTATATATATATGTATATGTATATATGTATGTGTGTATGAGTGTATATTTATATACTGTATGTAATTATATGTGTGTATATATGTGCGTGTATACTGTATAAGTGTTTGTGTGTGTGTGTGTATATATATATATATATATATATATATATATATATATATATATATATATATATATATATATATAATTTTTGAAAATATAAATGACTTCATGTACTCAAAATTATATAAATAAGACTTGTAGTTCAGTTTCTTTTTTTGTGTCAGGGTGTTGTCATTCATCCCAATTCCAAACCAATGTATTTTTTTTAAATTGAAAAAAATAAATAAAATAAACTATACTTTATATACATATATATATTTATATACATATATATATATGTATATATATATATATATATATATATATATATATATACGTATATATATAATGTATATATATATATATATATATATGTATATATATATATATATATATATATATATATATATATATATATACATATATATATAATGTATATATATATATATATATATATATATATATATATATATATATATATATATATATATATATATATATATATATATATATATATATATATAAATACAGGTTTTCCCATCATGCTTTGCATAAAGGATGTTCTGACATCAAGGTGCTTCATTTTGACCGTTAAAGAATCAGGTGTTCTGGTTTCGGCTTTGTTTGATTTCCTTTTCATAAAGTCAGCCTTTCTTCTCATCTTCTCATCTTTTCTTTTCAAAGATCCAAAGTCTCTTTTTTCCTCGCTTTTTTGTTTTGTTTTAGTGGAACCTGATGCAGCTGATAGAAAACTATGGGAAGGGTGGAGTTGAGGCTCTGCTGTGTTTTCTCCTTCATGTTGTCCTCCATTGTTCCTGCAGCATCCATGACTCCCTCTGACTTATGCTGCATAATATTAGCACAATGATTCAAGGGAACAACACTTTTTTGAAACATTATTTATCATTAACAATTCTTTTGTAAGATAACAACACATGTTTTTCTTTTTTTATGCATTCTAAATTGATAAATAAACGCTGGCAAAAGTCAACTAATAACAAGAGTTGCTCTATAACACGTTTTAAAAAAACATCCAAAAACCTCAATCAACATTTTATACAAACGCCATATGTAATTTAGTAAGATTCATAACATGTAATATATACATGATGTAAGTATATATGTAGTATCTAGTAACATTCATAATAACATGTAATATATACATGATGGAAGTATATATGTCATGTAGTAACATTCATAATAACATGTAATATATACATGATGTAAGTATATATGTCATGTAGTAACATTCATAATAACATGTAATATATACATGATGTAAGTATATATGTAGTATCTAGTAACATTCATAACAACATGTAATATATACATGATGTAAGTATATATGTCATGTAGTAACATTCATAATAACATGTAATATATACATGATGTAAGTATATATGTAGTATCTAGTAACATTCATAATAACATGTAATATATACTGTACATGATGTAAGTATATATGTCATGTAGTAACATTCATAATAACATGTAATATATACATGATGTAAGTATATATGTCATGTAGTAACATTCATAATAACATGTAATATATACATGATGTAAGTATATATGTCATGTAGTAACATTCATAATAACATGTAATATATACATGTTGTAAGTATATATGTCATGTAGTAACATTCATAATAACATGTAATATATACATGATGTAAGTATATATGTCATGTAGTAACATTCATAATAACATGTAATATATACATGATGTAAGTATATATGTCATGTAGTAATATTCATAATAGCATGTAATATATACATGATGTAAGTATATATGTCATGTAGTAACATTCATAATAGCATGTAATATATACATGATGTAAGTATATATGTCATGTAGTAACATTCATAATAACATGTAATATATACATGATGTAAGTATATATGTAGTATCTAGTAACATTCATAATAACATGTAATATATACTGTACATGATGTAAGTATATATGTCATGTAGTAACATTCATAATAACATGTAATATATACATGATGTAAGTATATATGTCATGTAGTAACATTCATAATAACATGTAATATATACATGATGTAAGTGTATATGTCATGTAGTAACATTAATAGTAACATGTCATATATACATGATGTAAGTATATATGTCATGTAGTAACATTCATAATAACATGTAATATATACATGATGTAAGTATATATGTAGTATCTAGTAACATTCATAATAACATGTAATATATACTGTACATGATGTAAGTATATATGTCATGTAGTAACATTCATAATAACATGTAATATATACATGATGTAAGTATATATGTCATGTAGTAACATTAATAATAACATGTCATATATACATGATGTAAGTATATATGTCATGTAGTAACATTCATAATAACATGTAATATATACATGATGTAAGTATATATGTAGTATCTAGTAACATTCATAATAACATGTAATATTTACATGATGTAAGTATATATGTAGTATCTAGTAACGTTCATAATAACATGTAATATATACATGATGTAAGTATATATGTCATGTAGTAATATTCATAATAGCATGTCATATATACATGATGTAAGTATATATGTAGTATCTAGTAACATTCATAATAACATGTAATATATACATGATGTAAGTATATATGTCATGTAGTAACATTCATAATAACATGTAATATTTACATATTTTGCTCATTTTAAGCATACAACATCATATTAACGTTCACTTTCCCTTCAACAACAACAACAACACGACTACTAATCATGGCAGACTTCATGAGAGACATCAAAGACTACTTTGTGACAAATGATGATCACAAACTTATGTTTTTGAGCCTGAATATAAGGAGGATGATCTACAAGTTTTAGAAACTAAACAGATGCAGCTTTAGTGAAACACTAAGCATCATGTAGCAGTATTGCTAAGTGCTAAACAATCAACATAATCGAACCATCACTTACTGTACACTGTCTGCTCTCACTAGGATAAAGACTGGCTGGATGTTTATATCTCCTTGTTTAGATGCGTTTTCTTTTGGTTTTTTTTCACAATTTTCAGGTCTAAATTGGATGTATAAATTGACCAACTTGTGGGATTATGTCCAAAACCTTCTACTATCCAGGTGAGAGGTGTGATTTGTAATCTAAAATTAGCTCAATATGTCAATATCGCTACATAAGCTAGTTAGCTCTGTGATTTTAGTGCATGTAAACATAGTTTGTCTGCGTTAGCGCTTGTAATAACAATATCGCTAATGCTTGGTTGATATTCAGGTCACGACATGTAAATGGAGTAGTGTTGGCGCTTTTTGGATGTTTTTTTAGCGGGCTTTATGGGTGGAATAGCGTATTCCGGTTAGCCATCATGTGCTAGCCATAATGTGTGACTTAGAATGCGTACAAAAAGGAAACATACGCGTTCTTGTCTTCCATAAGGATTGTGAACGATTGGCAAAATTCCAAAAATATGTCTTTTAAACTCAAATATCAGGGGTGCGCAAAACAATCCAAAAAGAAGATGTCAGGTTCAAACACTGATGACATCTATTAAACAAGACAAGAAGTAAGGAATTAAACAGAGACATAATTATATTTGGCTCAATGAGGAGACACGCGTTCACCTGTACCCTTGTACAGTGTCACCACGCTCTGACAAAAGATTGTACGCCTCCTCTTTTATTTGGACTTTCCCTGATTACATGGCAACAGCTGTTTCTAAGGGACGTGGGTCATAAACAGCCATCGCCTTTGATTACAAACAGTTCAAAAAAAGGTTGTGAAACAGTCCAAAGAAAAGGTCCCTGGAGGGTAGTCAGGTCCTGCTTCCTCTTCGCTTTGTACTTCTCGGGTCAAGACAATATATTTTTCTGTTGATTACAATACATCAAAGAAACATAACACCTTCATGTTGCTTCCCATCCTACACAGTGGAGTTTTACAAGCCTTCTTCTTGGTTGGATCAAAGACAGCTTTTGTCCTCTGGCAGGGCGAGCTGAACTCAATGTAACACAAAGTTTTGTGATAACTTAGATACAATTATTCTGACACAAGTTGCGTACAAAATGCGCACAGAATGCGTACAGAATGCGTACAAAATGCGTACAAAATGCATACAAAAATGCGTACAGAATGCGTACAAAATGCGCACAGAATGCATACAAAAAGAAAAACATCTGCGTTCTTGTCTTCCTTAAGGATCGCGAACAATTGGCAAAATTCCAAAAACATGTCTTTTAAACTGAAATATCAGGGGTGCGCAAAAAAATCCAAAAACAAGTTGTGTACAAATGCGTACAAAATGCGTACAAAAATGCGTACAAAATGTGTACAGAATGCATACAGAATGCATACAAAATTGCGTACAAAATGCGTACAAAATGCATACAAAATGCGTACAAAATGCTTACAAAATGCTTACAAAAATGCGTACAAAAATGCGTACGAAATGCATACAAAAATGCGTACAAAAATGCGTACAGAATGCGTACAGAAATGCATACAAAATTGCGTACAGAATGCGTACTAAATGCATACAAAATGCGTACAAAAATGCGTACAGAATGCATACAAAAATGCGTACAGAATGCATACAAAATTGCGTACAAAATTGCGTACAAAAATGCGTACAAAATGCGTACGAAATGCGTGCCAAAATGCGTACTAATTGCGTACAAAAATGCATACAAAAATGCGTACAAATGTGTACAAAAATGCATACAGAATGCATACAAAATTGCATACAAAAATGCGTACAAAATGCGTACAAAAATGCATACAAAATTGCGTACAGAATGCGTACAAAATGCGTACAAAAATGCTTACAAAATCTGTACAAAATGCGTACAGAATGCATACAAAATGCGTACAAAAATGCATACAAAATGTGTACAAAAATGCGTACAAAATGCGTACAAAAATGCGCACAGAATGCATACAAAAAGAAAAGCATCTGCGTTCTTGTCGTCCTTAAGGATTGCGAACGATTGGCAAAATTCCAAAAATATGTCTTTTAAACTGAAATATCAGGGGTGTGCAAAAAAATCCAAAAACAAGTTGCGTCCAAAATGCGTACAAAATGCATACAAAATGCGTACAAAATGTGTACAGAATGCGTACAGAATGCATACAAAATTGAGTACAAAATGCGTACAAAATGCATACAAAATGCGTACAAAATGCTTACAAAATGCTTACAAAATGCTTACAAAAATGCGTACGAAATGCATACAAAAATGCGTACAAAAATGCGTACAGAATGCGTACAGAAATGCATACAAAATTGCGTACAGAATGCGTACTAAATGCATACAAAATGCGTACAGAATGCGTACAGAAATGCATACAAAATTGCATACAGAATGCGTACTAAATGCATACAAAATGCGTACAAAAATGCGTACAGAATGCATACAAAATTGCGTACAAAAATGCGTACAAAAATGCGTACAAAAATGCGTACAGAATGCATACAAAATTGCGTACAGAATGCGTACTAAATGCATACAAAATGCGTACAAAAATGCGTACAGAATGCATACAAAAATGCGTACAGAATGCATACAAAATTGCGTACAAAATTGCGTACAAAAATGCGTACGAAATGCGTACGAAATGCGTGCCAAAATGCGTACTAATTGCGTACAAAAATGCATACAAAAATGCGTACAGAATGCGTACAAATGTGTACAAAAATGCATACAGAATGCATACAAAATTGCATACAAAAATGCGTACAAAATGCGTACAAAAATGCATACAAAATTGCGTACAGAATGCGTACAAAATGCGTACAAAAATGCTTACAAAATCTGTACAATATGCGTACAGAATGCATACAAAATCCGTACAAAAATGCATACAAAATGTGTACAAAAATGCGTACAAAATGCGTACAAAAATGCGCACAGAATGCATACAAAAAGAAAAGCATCTGCGTTCTTGTCGTCCTTAAGGATTGCGAATGATTGGCAAAATTCCAAAAATATGTCTTTTAAACTGAAATATCAGGGGTGTGCAAAAAAATCCAAAAACAAGTTGCGTCCAAAATGCGTACAAAATGCATACAAAATGCGTACAAAATGCTTACAAAATGCTTACAAAATGCGTACAAAAATGCGTACAAAAATGCGTACGAAATGCGTACAAAAATGCGTACAAAAATGCGTACAGAATGCGTACAGAAATGCATACAAAATTGCGTACAGAATGCGTACTAAATGCATACAAAATGCGTACAGAAATGCGTACAGAATGCATACAAAATTGCGTACAAAAATGCGTACAAAAATGCATACAAAAATGCGTACAGAATGCATACAAAATTGCGTACAGAATGCGTACTAAATGCATACAAAATGCGTACAAAAATGTGTACAGAATGCATACAAAAATGCGTACAGAATGCATACAAAATTGCGTACAAAAATAAGTACAAAAATGCGTACAAAATGCCTACGAAATGCGTACTAATTGCGTACAAAAATGCATACAAAAATGCGTACAGAATGCGTACAAAATGTGTACAAAAATGCATACAGAATGCATACAAAATTGCGTACAAAATGCGTACAAAAATGCATACAAAATTGCGTACAGAATGCGTACAAAATGCATACAAAATGCGTACAAAAATGCGTACAAAAATGCATACAAAATGCGTACAGAATGCATACAAAATTGCGTACAAAATAAGTACAAAAATGCGTACTAATTGCGTACAAAAATGCATACAAAAATGCATACAAAAATGCGTACAGAATGCGTACAAAATGCATACAAAAATGCGTACAAAATGCGTACAAAAATGCATACAAAATTGCGTACAGAATGCGTACAAAATGCATACAAAATGCGTACAAAAATGCGTACAAAATGCATACAAAAATGCGTACACAATGCGTACACAAATGCATACAAAATTGCGTACAGAATGCGTACAAAATGCGTACAAAATGCGTACAAAAATGCGTATAAAATGTGTACAAAAATGCGTGCAAAATGCGTACAAAAATGCGTACAGAATGCATACAAAATGCGTACAAAAATGAATATGAAATGCGCACAGAATGCGCAAAAAAACAAAAACATTTGCGTTCTTGTCTTCCATAAGGATTGCGAACGATTGGCAAAATTCCAAAAACATGTCTTTTAAAGTCAAATATCAGGGGTGCGCAAAACAAATCGATCGATTCATCATTTTAAAACATTGATTTACATTTTTTTTTAAATATACATTTTTAAATAGACATTTAACAACTAATACAAGTTTCAATCAATCAATCAAAAGTGTGAAGGAAAAAAGATACGTCTTTATCTCAACCGTACATCCCGTCAAAAGCCTAAAAACTGACCGCACAGTTCCTGTCTTCACAATAAAAGTGCCGCTCCATCGCGCCTGCGCTTTCAAAACAAGAGTCTCCGAAAGCCAGCGCAAACAAGCTAGCAAGCTACGGAGTTTGACGCCAATGTATTTCTTGTAAAGTGTGTAAAAACGAATATGGAAGCTGGACAAATAAGATGCCAAAAACCCACCACTTTCATGTGGTATTAGACAGAAAGGAGGAACTTTTCTTCTCCTCCATTTGAAAACGCGGACATTATCATCACTACTGTCTGATTCCAATCAACACAAGTCATCAGAATCAGGTAATACACCAACTTATATTCTTGTCTTCATGAAAGAAAGGAATCTATATGTTAAACATGCATGTATATTCATTAAAACACCTTTAACATGTAAACAAAAACAGCAAAATAAATACATATAAATCATATACTGTATATATCAATGTATATGTATGTATATATATACATATATATATATATATATATGTATGTGTGGGGAAAAAAATCACAAGACTATTTCATCTCTACAGGCCTGTTTCATGAGGGGGGGGTACCCTCAATCGTCAGGAGATTTTAATGGGAGCATTCGCATACCATGGTTTATATAGGGCACAGAGTGGGTGGGTACAGGCTGGCCTAGGGGCGTGGTGATTGGCTCATGTGTTACCTAGGAGGTGTTTCCGTCTATGGCGGCATGTTGTTACAATTTCGCTGCGCTTGTTGAGGGATGACAGGTCTGGACGGTAAATAATAAACAGTTTCTCTTTCAAGCATAGGTTGCATCTTTTATTACCACTATTGTAAGGTGTGCTGGATGCAAGAATTTGCCATGTTATTGAATATTCAACATTATTGTCTTTGAGGTCCCAAATGTGTTTGCTGAGTTCTGTGGTATTTCGCAGGTTTTTGTTCCTGAAAGAAGCCTTGTGATTGTTCCATCTGGTTTTGAATTCTCCCTCGGTTAATCCTACATATGTGTCGGATGTGTTAATGTCCTTGCGTGTTACCTTAGATTGGTAGACAACTGATGTTTGTAAGCACCCCCCGTTGAGAGGGCAATCAGGTTTCTTTCGACAGTTACATCCTTTGTTGGTTTTGGAGTCGCTCTGTCCGGGGGCCGACGGCTCATTTGCATTTGTTTTGTTGTGGTTTGAGATGATTTGTCGTATATTGTTCATGCAGCTGTAGCTCAATTTAATGTTGTTCTTGTTGAATACTTTTCTTAGGGTGTTGTCTTTGGGAAAGTGTTTGTCAATCAGATTGAGGAATTGTGTCCAATGTTAGTTGAGACGTTTTTGCTGTATGGGGGGTTGTACCAGATGATGTCGTTTCGTTTTCTGTTCTTTTTTGGCTGGTTTCCTGGCGTGGGTTCATAGGTGAGGGTGAAATTGTATCCGCTTTCATCAAGGGCTTTTTGGTACGGGGGGGGGTTGCTTGGTCAAATTCAGCTTTGCTAGATGACAGCATCGATAGCCTTTTATTGATTCCGGTAGGTATTCTTTTCGTGGTGGTGGGTGGGTGGTTGCTGTCATGGTGCACGTATTGGAGTGTTGTGTTGGGTTTCGTGAATGGTTGGTAGCTGTTATTTCTCAGGTTAAAAGTGACGTCAAGGATTATATATATATATATATATATATATATATATATATATATATATATATATATATATATGTGTGTGTATGTTACTCATCAGTTACTCAGTACTTGAGTAGTTTTTTCACAACATACTTTTTACTTTTACTCAAGTAAATATTTGGGTGACTACTCCTTACTTTTACTTGAGTAATAAATCTCTAAAGTAACAGTACTCTTACTTGAGTACAATTTCTGGCTACTTTACCCACCTCTGATCATGAGTGAGATAATAGTGATTGACAGCGTGACGTAGGAGGACCACTCATCTGATCATCTTCAGCACCACGGACAGCTGTTGCAACAAGAAGTCACGACTTCCCTTTGTGTAAGAAGTCACGACTTCCCTTTGTGTCAGGTGCTTTGACACATCCAGGGTCCGCCGCACCATGTGCGGTATTACAAAAAGAAAAACAAAAACATAAAAAGTGGAATAAAAGAGCAAATAGGTGAAATGTAACGAGAAAAAGTAGCAATATTGACTGTAATAACATAAAGTTGCCATGCAGGCTGTTTTTTTTTTTTTGCTTCATAACTGTCATTGTTTAAAAAATAATAATGAATCAAAATCTATGTTGTTTTGATTCATTATTGACGTACTTACTTCACATCAAATATTCCACTTTGAAATATTTTTTTGGGGGGGGGAAAATATGTGTTTGCTGTGTAAATAGAACAAGGTTGGGTTTTTTTTGGGACAAAAAGGGCATAAAACATAAAAAAACATAAACAAAATAATAAAATCCATCAAGCAAAGTCCTACTAATACATTTTGATACATTTTTGAGAGACGTGTATAATGTTCTATATTTACTTAAATCACATTGCAGTCTACACGTATCTCTTATGTGTGACTGCCATCATATTGCAGTCTACACTTATCTCTTATGTGTGACTGCCATCATACTGCAGTCTACACTTATCTCTTTTGTGTGACTGCCATCATATTGCAGTCTACACGTATTTCTTATGTGTGACTGCCATCATATTGCAGTCTACTCGTGTCTCTTATGTGTGACTGCCATCATATTGCAGTCTACACCTCTCTCTTATGTGTGACTGCCATCATATTGCAGTCTACACGTATCTCTTATGTGTGACTGCCATCATATTGCAGTCTACACATCTCTAATGTGTGACTGCCATCATATTGCAGTCTACACGTCTCTCTCATGTGGACTGCCATCATATTGCAGACTACATGTCTCTCTTATGTGTGACTGCCATCATATTGCAGTCTACACGTATCTCTTATGTGTGACTGCCATCATATTGCAGTCTACACGTATCTCTTATGTGTGACTGCCATCATATTGCAGTCTACACGTATCTCTTATGTGTGACTGCCATCATATTGCAGTCTACACCACTCTAATGTGTGACTGCCATCATATAGCAGTCTACACGTCTCTCTCATGTGTGACTGCCATCATATTGCAGTCTACACTTATCTCTTATGTGTGACTGCCATCATATTGCAGTCTACACTTATCTCTTATGTGTGACTGCCATCATGTTGCAGTCTACACGTATCTCTTATGTGTGACTGCCATCATATTGCAGTCTACACTTATCTCTTATGTGTGACTGCCATCATGTTGCAGTCTACACGTATCTCTTATGTGTGACCGCCATCATATTGCAGTCTACACGTATCTCTTATGTGTGACTGCCATCATATTGCAGTCTACACTTATCTCTTATGTGTGACTGCCATCATGTTGCAGTCTACACGTATCTCTTATGTGTGACCGCCATCATATTGCAGTCTACACGTACCTCTTATGTGTGACTGCCATCATATTGCAGTCTACACTTATCTCTCATGTGTGACTGCCATCATACTGCAGTCTACACTTATCTCTTTTGTGTGACTGCCATCATATTGCAGTCTACACGTATCTCTTATGTGTGACTGCCATCATATTGCAGTCTACTCGTGTCTCTTATGTGTGACTGCCATCATATTGCAGTCTACACCTCTCTCTTATGTGTGACTGCCATCATATTGCAGTCTACACGTCTCTCTTATGTGTGACTGCCATCATATTGCAGTCTACACTTATCTCTTATGTGTGACTGCCATCATGTTGCAGTCTACACGTATCTCTTATGTGTGACTGCCATCATATTGCAGTCTACTCGTGTCTCTTATGTGTGACTGCCATCATATTGCAGTCTACACCTCTCTCTTATGTGTGACTGCCATCATATTGCAGTCTACACGTCTCTCTTATGTGTGACTGCCATCATATTGCAGTCTACACTTATCTCTTATGTGTGACTGCCATCATGTTGCAGTCTACACGTATCTCTTATGTGTGACTGCCATCATATTGCAGTCTACACGTATATCTTATGTGTGACTGCCATCATATTGCAGTCTACACGTATCTCTTATGTGTGACTGCCATCATATTGCAGTCTACACGTATCTCTTATGTGTGATTGCCATCATATTGCAGTCTACACGTCTCTCTTATGTGTGATTGCCATCATATTGCAGTCTACACGTATCTCTTATGTGTGACTGCCATCATATTGAAGTCTACACGTATCTCTTATGTGTGACTGCCATCATTTTGCAGGCTACACGTATCTCTTATGTGTGACTGCCATCATATTGCAGTCTACCCCTCTCTCTTATGTGTGACTGCCGTCATATTGCAGTCTACACGTATCTCTTATGTGTGACTGCCATCTTATTGCAGTCTACATGTATCTCTTATGTGTGACTGCCATCATATTGCAGTCTACATGTCTCTCTTATGTGTGACTGCCATCATATTGCAGTCTACACGTATCTCTTATGTGTGACTGCCATCATATTGCAGTCTACACGTCTCTCTTATGTGTGACTGCCATCATATTGCAGTCTACACGTATCTCTTATGTGTGACTGCCATCATATTGCAGTCTACACGTATCTCTTATGTGTGACTGCCATCATATTGCAGTCTACACGTATCTCTTATGTGTGACTGCCATCATATTGCAGTCTACACGTATCTCTTATGTGTGACTGCCATCATATTGCAGTCTACACATCTCTAATGTGTGACTGCCATCATATTGCAGTCTACACGTATCTCTTATGTGTGACTGCCATCATATTGCAGGCTACACCTCTCTCTTATGTGTGACTGCCATCATATTGCAGTCTACACTTATCTCTTATGTGTGACTGCCATCATATTGCAGTCTACACGTCTCTCTTATGTGTGACTGCCATCATATTGCAGTCTACATGTATCTCTTATGTGTGACTGCCATCACATTGCAGTCTACACGTATCTCTTATGTGTGACTGCCATCATATTGCAGTCTACACGTCTCTCTTATGTGCGACTGCCATCGTATTGCAGTCTACACATATCTCTCATGTGTGACTGCCATCATACTGCAGTCTACTCGTGTCTCTTATGTGTGACTGTCATCACATTGCAGTCTACACGTATCCCTTATGTGTGACTGCCATCATATTGCAGTCTACACGTCTCTCTCATGTGTGACTGCCATCACATTGCAGTCTACACGTATCTCTTATGTGTGACTGTCATCACATTGCAGTCTACACATATCTCTTATGTGTGACTGCCATCATATTGCAGGCTACACCTCTCTCTTATGTGTGACTGCCATCATATTGCAGTCTACGCCACTCTAATGTGTGACTGCCATCATATTGCAGTCTACTCGTGTCTCTTATGTGTGACTGCCGTCATATTGCAGTCTACACGTCTCTCTTATGTGTGACTGCCATCATATTGCAGTCTACACGTCTCTCTTATGTGTGACCGCCATCATATTGCAGTCTACACTTATCTCTTATGTGTGACTGCCATCATGTTGCAGTGTACACATATCTCTTATGTGTGACCGCCATCATATTGCAGTCTACACGTATCTCTTATGTGTGACTGCCATCATTTTGCAGTCTACATGTATCTCTTATGTGTGACTGCCATCATATTGCAGTGTACACGTCTCTCTTATGTGTGACTGCCATCATATTGCAGTCTACATGTATTTCTTATGTGTGACTGCCGTCATATTGCAGTCTACACGTCTCTCTTATGTGTGACTGCCATCATATTGCAGTCTACACTTCTCTCTTATGTGTGACTGCCATCATATTGCAGTCTACACTTATCTCTTATGTGTGACTGCCATCATGTTGCAGTCTACACGTATCTCTTATGTGTGACCGCCATCATATTGCAGTCTACACGTATCTCTCATGTGTGACTGCCATCATATTGCAGTCTACACGTCTCTCTTATGTGTGACTGCCATCATATTGCAGTCTACACTTATCTCTTATGTGTGACTGCCATCATATTGCAGTCTACATGTATATCTTATGTGTGACTGCCATCATATTGCAGTCTACACATATCTCTTATGTGTGACTGCCATCATATTGCAGTCTACACATCTCTTATGTGTGACTGCCATCATATTGCAGTCTACACATATCCCTTATGTGTGACTGCCATCATATTGCAGTCTACATGTATCTCTTATGTGTGACTGCCATCATATTGCAGTGTACACATATCTCTTATGTGTGACTGCCATCATATTGAAGTCTACACGTATCTCTTATGTGTGACTGGCATCATATTGCAGTCTACATGTATCTCTTATGTGTGACTGCCATCATATTGCAGTCTACACGTATCTCTTATGTGTGACTGCCATCATATTGCAGTCTACACGTATCTCTTATGTGTGACTGCCATCATATTGAAGTCTACACGTATCTCTTATGTGTGACTGGCATCATATTGCAGTCTACATGTATCTCTTATGTGTGACTGCCATCATATTGCAGTCTACACGTATCTCTTATGTGTGACTGCCATCATATTGCAGTCCACACGTCTCTCTTATGTGTGACTGCCATCATATTGCAGTCTACACTTATCTCTTATGTGTGACTGCCATCATGTTGCAGTCTACACGTATCTCTTATGTGTGACCGCCATCATATTGCAGTCTACACGTATCTCTTATGTGTGACTGCCATCATATTGCAGTCTACATGTATATCTTATGTGTGACTGCCATCATATTGCAGTCTACACATCTCTTATGTGTGACTGTCATCATATTGCAGTCTACACGTATCTCTTATGTGTGACTGCCATCATATTGCAGTCTACACGTCTCTCTCATGTGTGACTGCCATCATATTGCAGTCTACACGTATCCCTTGTGTGTGACTGCCATCATATTGCAGTCTACATGCATCTCTTATGTGTGACTGCCATCATATTGCAGTCTACACCTCTCTCTTATGTGTGACTGCCATCATATTGCAGTCTACACGTACCTCTTATGTGTGACTGCCATCATATTGCAGTCTACACGTATCTCTTATGTGTGACTGCCATCATATTGCAGTCTACACGTCTCTCTTATGTGTGACTGCCATCACATTGCAGTCTACACGTATCTCTTATGTGTGACTGCCATCATATTGCAGTCTACACGTATCTCTTATGTGTGACTGCCATCATATTGCAGACTACATGTCTCTCTTATGTTTGACTGCCATCATATTGCAGTCTACACGTATCTCTTATGTGTGACTGTCATCATATTGCAGTCTACATGTATCTCTTATGTGTGACTGCTATCATATTGCAGTCTACACCACTCTAATGTGTGACTGCCATCATATTGCAGTCCACACGTATCTCTTATGTGTGACTGCCATCATATTGCAGGCTACACCTCTCTCTTATGTGTGACTGCCATCATATTGCAGTCTACACATATCTCTCATGTGTGACTGCCATCATACTGCAGTCTACTCGTGTCTCTTATGTGTGACTGCCATCATATTGCAGTCTACACTTATCTCTTTTGTGTGACTGCCATCATATTGCAGTCTACACGTATCTCTTATGTGTGACTGCCATCATATTGCAGTCTACACGTATCTCTTATGTGTGACTGCCATCATATTGCAGTCTACACATATCTCTCATGTGTGACTGCCATCATACTGCGGTCTACACGTCTCTCTTATGTGTGACTGCCATCATATTGCAGTCTACACGTACCTCTTATGTGTGACTGCCATCATATTGCAGTCTACACGTATCTCTTATGTGTGACTGCCATCATATTGCAGTCTACACGTCTCTCTTATGTGTGACCGCCATCATATTGCAGTTTACACGTATCTCTTATGTGTGACTGCCATCATATTGCAGTCTACACGTCTCTCTTATGTGTGACCGCCATCATATTGTAGTCTACATGTATATATTATGTGTGACTGCCATCATATTGCAGTCTACACGTATCTCTTATGTGTGACTGCCATCTACTGGTCACACTTATCATAACACCATGTACCAAACAAAATTGCTTGGAGGTCGGTAAGCACAACCCAAATGACCATGTGACCACGTTCCAATTAGGTGTGGTTGGTACGTCCATAGTTCCCACTCCACCACTAATGGTTTAACTGGTGGGTTTGCGGCCCACAAGCCAAACGGGTATTTCCTCCTCACTTACAGGCAACTTAATGCGTGAGGTGCCTGGATTTGGGTGTGCGTTAACGTCGGGGGCTCGGCGGGCGGACACGGTCTCCCTCCGGCTCTGTTGGTCAGGTCTTGAATAAGTCTTGATTGCTCGTGCCTGGAAGGAAGACGTCATTAAAGAGTTTGATTCTAATTGTTTCATTGCGTTACTCTCCTTCCAACCACTTGACTTTAATTAAAGACACATTACAGCTCAAACTGTGTCCATGGAGGGCCACAGACTGACTAATCAAAGGATGCTGGGGCCATTTTGAAGGATTTCACTTTCAAAACCAGTAAAACATTTTTTTAAAGAGCTACAAAAGGCAAAAGCAGTGA
This sequence comes from Nerophis lumbriciformis, assembly GCF_033978685.3. Taxonomy (NCBI): domain Eukaryota; kingdom Metazoa; phylum Chordata; class Actinopteri; order Syngnathiformes; family Syngnathidae; genus Nerophis; species Nerophis lumbriciformis. Next base: position 53,814,039 of record NC_084558.2, on the reverse strand, counting down.
AGTTGTGTAAATGGTAAATAAAAAGAGAATACAACAAATCCTTTTCAACTTACCGTATTTTCCGCACCATAAGGCGCCCTGGGTTATAAGCCGCGCCTTCAATGAACGGCATATTTCAAAACTTTGTCCACCTATAAGACGCCCCGTGTTGTAAGCCGCATCTAACTGCGCTAAAGGAATGTCAAAAAAACAGTCAGATAGGTCAGTCAAACTTTAATAATATATTAAAACCAGCGTGATGTGGGCGCGCATGGAGTCGTATATCAACATGGACGGAGCTGCGTGAAAAAAGCCACCCGGCCTCTTCGCGTAAACTTCCCTTAACCACTCGCTCATCTTTTCTTCATCCATCCATCCCTTCGAGTTAGCTTTTATGATGACGCCGGCTGGAAAGGTCTCTTTTGGCAAGGTCTTCCTTTTGAATATCACCATGGGTGGAAGTTTCTGGCCATTAGCATGGCAAGCTAGAACCACAGTGAAGGATGACTTCTCATTCCCTGTGGTGCGAATATTCACCGTACGGTGCTCCCGTTGTATCCACAGTGCGGTTCACAGGAATATCAAAAGTCAGTGGAACCTCGTCCATGTTGATAACGTTCTCTGGCCGGATCTTTTTTTCAGCTATCTTGTTTTTACAATATGCACGGAAAGTAGCCAGCTTTTCTTGAAAGTCTTTAGGCAGTTGCTGTGAAATAGTAGTCCGTGTGCGGATGGAGAGATTGCGTCTTTTCATGAACCGGATTCCTGTCGCTTAGTAAGAGCCATTTTGTGGTCTTTACAGATGTAAACACACAAAGGAAATGAAACGTACGGTAATATCCGCGCGCTTCTTCTTCTTCTACGCGGGCGGGTGGTTGCTTACAGTAGAAGAAGAAGCGCTTCCTGTTCTATGGGGGCGGGTGCTTACCTTGGCGGTTGCTTGCGTAGAAGAAGAAGCACTTCCTCTTCTACGGGGAAAAAAGATGGCGGCTGTTTACCGTAGTTGCGAGACCGAAATTTTATGGAAATGAATCTTAATATTAATCCATATATAAAGCGCACCGGGTTATAAGGCGCACTGTCAGCTTTTGAGAAAATTTGTGGTTTTTAGGTGCGCCTTATAGTGCGGAAAATACGGTATATTCAATTGAATAGACTGCAAAGACAAGATATTTGGTTAAAAAAAAAAAAGGTCTTTTTTCTGCAACATCAAGGTATATATTGACGCTTACATAGGTCTGGTGATAATGTTCCCCTTTAACTCCTTCTCCTTCTATGCCACATCAATATGGAATGCACTCCCAACAGGTGTAAAAGAAAGGGCATCTCTATCCTCCTTCAAAACCGCACTAAAAGAACACTTCCAGGCAACTTCAACTGTAAACTAACACCCTCCCTTCCACATCCCACCTCCCCGGATTGTAAATAATCAAATGTATATACCGTATTTTCCGCACCATTAGCCGCACCTAAAAACCACAAATTTACTCAAAAGCTGACAGTGCGGCTTTTAACCCGGTGCGCTTTATATATGGATAAATATTAAGATTCATTTTCATAAAGTTTCGGTCTCGTAACTACGGTAAACAGCCGCCATCTTTTTTCCCGGTAGAACAGGAAGCGCTTCTTCTTCTACGCAAGCAACCGCCAAGGTAAGCACCCGCCCCCATAGAACAGGAAGCGCTTCTTCTTCTACTGTAAGCAACCACCCGCCCGCGCAGAAGAAGAAAAAGCGCGCGGATATTACCGTACGTTTCATTTCCTGTTTACATCTGTAAAGACCAGAAAATGGCTCCTACTAAGCGACAAGGATCCGGTTCATGAAAAGACGCAATCTCTCCATCCTCACACGGATTACTATTTCACAGCAACTGATATTCCTGTGAACCGCACTGTGGATACAACGGGAGCACGTACGGTGAATATTCGCACCACAGGGAATGAGAAGTCGTCCTTCACTGTGGTTCTAGCTTGCCATGCTAATGGCCTGAAACTTCCACCCATGGTGATATTCAAAAGGAAGACCTTGCCAAAGAAGACCTTTCCAGCCGGCGTCATCATAAAAGCTAACTCGAAGGGATGGATGGATGAAGAAAAGATGAGCGAGTGGTTAAGGGAAGTTTACGCGAAGAGGCCGGGTGGCTTTTTTCACACAGCTCCGTCCATGTTGATATACGACTCCATGCGCGCCCACATCACAGATGGTGTCAAAAAACAAGTGAAGCACACAAATACAACACTCGCCGTCATTCCGGGTGGATTAACCAAAGAACTCCAACCGCTGGATATTGGTGTCAACAGGGCATTCAAATCATGACTGCGAACGGCGTGGGAACAATGGATGACCGAAGGCGAACACACCTTCACTAAGACAGGGAGACAGCGCCGGACGACATACGCCAACATCTGCCAGTGGATCGTAAATGCCTGGGCAGATATTTCGGTCACAACTGTGGTCCGAGCTTTCCGGAAGGCAGGATTCACAGAACTGCTGGACAACAACAGCGACACTGACTCCGATGACTTCGACGAGACGGAACCGGCCATTTTGGATCCCACATTTGCCCAACTTTTCAATTCGGACACCGAAGACGAAGAATTCGAAGGATTTACGAATGAAGAATAACTTCAGAAGGTGAGCGCTATGTTTATTTTGTGTGTTGTGACATTAACGTTCGAGCAACATTATGTTGCTATTGCTCTGCACTATTTTGAATTTTACTATGTTTGTGATTGCACATTTGCGTACATTTTGGGACAGAGTTGTTAGAACGCTGGTTTTCAATATATTATTAAAGTTTGACTGACCTATCTGACTGTTTTTTTGACATTCCCTTTAGCGCAGCGTAGGCGCGGCTTATAGTCCGGGGCGGCTTATAGGTGTACAAAGTTTTGAAATATGCCATTCATTGAAGGTGCGGCTAATAATCCGGTGCGCCTTATAGTGCGGAAAATACGGTACTTGTTCTTATGCTTGCTGAGCTCACTATGTTCATACCCAGGCCTATTATTAATCATCACTCCACACGGAGGGTTTGCTTTTTATCAAGAAACACGACCTCTGTGGGAAAGCGGCTCTGAGGTTGAATAACGCCGCGGCGTACACGGGTTGACTTGGTGCGGCGGTCCAGATGATTTCACCCAACCTGTCTTTCATCCTCCGGACTCCCGGTGATCCGTCAGAGCAAACACACCGAGCAAGGTCGCAGGGCTAAGGAGTTGTTTCCAACGGAGACAACCCAGAACAGTCTGGACCCGGATGGCTGTTCTTCTTCAGCCGCGACTGTCCTCTAAAGATCGACAGTTCCTTTTCTTAAGGCCCATGAAGTCATAACCAGGCTAATTATACATTCAAAAGGAAAAGTGATGCCATATTTAGATCTTTTTTTGTAAAGATAGCCAACCTTGCATTTTTCAACCTTTGTTGAGCCAAGGCACATTTTTTGCGTTGCAAAAATGCGGAGGCACACCATCATCATCATAAACTCATCCATCCATCCATCCATCCATCTTCTTCCGCTTATCCAAGGTCGGGTCGCGGGGGCAGCAGCCTAAGCAGGGAAGCCCAGACTTCCCTCTCCCCAGCCACTTCGTCCAGCTCCTCCCGGGGGATCCCGAGGCGTTCCCAGGCCAGCCGGGAGACATAGTCTTCCCAACGTGTCCTGGGTCTTCCTCGTGGCCTCCTACCGGTCGGACATGCCCTAAACACCTCCTTAGGGAGGATCCTGACCAGATGCCCGAACCACCTCATCTGGCTCCTCTCAATGTGGAGGAGCAGCGGCTTTACTTTGAGCTCCCCCCGGATGACAGAGCTTCTCACCCTATCTCTAAGGGAGAGCCCCGCCACCCGGCGGAGGAAACTCATTTCGGCCGCTTGTACCCGTGATCTTGTCCTTTCGGTCATAACCCAAAGCTCATGACCATAGGTGAGGATGGGAACGTAGATCGACCGGTAAATTGAGAGCTTTGCCTTCCGGCTCAGCTCCTTCTTCACCACAACGGATCGATACAGCGTCCGCATTACTGAAGACGCCGCACCGATCCGCCTGTCGATCTCACCATCCACTCTTCCCTCACTCGTGAACAAGACTCCGAGGTACTTGAACTCCTCCACTTGGGGCAAGATCTCCTCCCCAACCCGGAGATGGCACTCCACCCTTTTCCGGGCGAGAACCATGGACTCGGACTTGGAGGTGCTGATTCTCATCCCAGTCGCTTCACACTCAGCTGCGAACCGATCCAGTGAGAGCTGAAGATCCTGGCCAGATGAAGCCATCAGGACCAAATCATCTGCAAAAAGCAGAGACCTAATCCTGCAGCCACCAAACCGGATCCCCTCAACGCCTTGACTGCGCCTAGAAATTCTGTCCATAAAAGTTATGAACAGAATCGGTGACAAAGGGCAGCCTTGGCGGAGTCCAACCCTCACCGGAAACATCATAAACTCAGTTGACAGTAAAAAAGTATTTGGCCACCCATCCAAATGAAGACAATCAGGTGTCCTAATCACTTGGCCCGGTGTATCAAATCAAGCACTTAGGCATGGGGACTGTTTCTACAAACATTTGTGAAAGAATGGGCCGCTTTCAGTGATTTCCAGCGTGGAACTGTCATAGGATGCCACCTGTGCAACAAATCCAGTCGTGAAATTTCCTCTCGCTCCGAAATATTCCAAAGTCAACTTTTGTTATAAGAAAAGTGAAGAGTTTGGGAACAACAGCAACTCAGCCACCAAGTGGTAGGCCAGGTAAACTGTGTCATGTCTGTGTGATCATGTTTTTGTTTTGTCACGTTCGGTTTTGTTTTTGGACTTTTTGTGCACTTTTGTTTTGTCAACATAGCAAGCATTAGTTTTCACCTGTCACGTCACGCACCTGTTTCACGTTTTGAGTCACGCACCTGTTTTCGTTAATCATGTCTATAGTATTTAAGTTCATTGTTTTCAGTCTGTCGTTCTGACGACATCTCCACATTTATGCTTCTGCACACTCTCCACACAGCCTTAAGACCCTTGCTGCTATTTTTTCATGTCCATCGTTCACGTTTTCGTTAATCATGTCTATAGTATTTAAGTTCATTGTTTTCAGTTTGTCGTTCTGACGACATCTCCACATTTATGCTTCTGCACACTCTCCACACAGCCTTAAGACCCTTGCTGCTATTTTTTCATGTCCATCGTTCACGTTTTCGTTAATCATGTCTATAGTATTTAAATTCATTGTTTCCAGTTTGTCGTTCTGACGACATCTCCACATTTATGCTTCTGCACACTCTCCACACAGCCTTAAGACCCTTGCTGCTATTTTTTCTTCTGCACACTCTCCACACAGCCTTAAGACCCTTGCTGCTATTTTTTCATGTCCATCGTTCACGTTTTCGTTAATCATGTCTATAGTATTTAAGTTCATTGTTTTCAGTTTGTCGTTCTGACGACATCTCCGCATTTATGCTTCTGCACGCTCTCCACACAGCCTTAAGACCCTTGCTGCTATTTTTTCATGTCCATCGTTCACGTTTTCGTTAATCATGTCTATAGTATTTAAGTTCATTGTTTTCAGTCTGTCGTTCTGACGACATCTCCGCATTTATGCTTCTGCACACTCTCCACACAGCCTTAAGACCCTTGCTGCTATTTTTTCATGTCCATCGTTCACGTTTTCGTTAATCATGTCTATAGTATTTAAGTTCATTGTTTTCAGTTTGTCGTTCTGACGACATCTCCGCATTTATGCTTCTGCACACTCTCCACACAGCCTTAAGACCCTTGCTGCTATTTTTTCATGTCCATCGTTCACGTTTTCGTTAATCATGTCTATAGTATTTAAGTTCATTGTTTTCAGTTTGTTGTTCTGACGACATCTCCACATTTATGCTTCTGCACACTCTCCACACAGCCTTAAGACCCTTGCTGCTATTTTTTCATGTCCATCGTTCACGTTTTCGTTAACCATGTCTATAGTATTTAAGTTCATTGTTTTCAGTTTGTCGTTCTGACGACATCTCCACATGTATGCTTCTGCACACTCTCCACACAGCCTTAAGACCCTTGCTGCTATTTTTTCATGTCCATCGTTCACGTTGCTCCTTTTTGTCCATGCCAAGTAAGTTTTGTTTATTATTGCCACAGTTAGTGTTTTTTGTTGTTCATAGTTTTTGCCTTTGTGCAAGTATTTGGTTTCATAGTTTGTTCTCCGCCACTGTGCGCGCCTTTTGTTTACTTCCTGTTTTTGTAGTTTAAGTAAAAATGTACTTACATTCCCGTCTCGCCCGAGCCAACTTTCCGTTGCATCCCGGAAAAGCAAACACCCAGGACCAAGTCATGACAAACTGGCAGAGAGGTCAGCATAGTGCAAAGACTTTCTGCACAGTCACTTGCTACAGAGCTCCAAACTTCATGTGACCCTCCAATTAGCCCACGTACAGTACGCAGAGAGCTTCACGGAATGGGTTTCCATGGCCGATCAGCTGCATCTAAGCCATACATCACCAAGTCCAACGCAAAGCGTGGGATGCAGTGGTGTAAGGGACATCACCACTGGACTCTAGAGCAGTGGAGACGCCTTCTCTGGAGTGGTGAATCACGCTTTTCCATCTGGCAACCTGATGGACCAGTCTGGGTTTGGAGGTTGCCAGGAGAACGCTACATTTCGGACTGCATTGTGCCGAGTGTGAAATTTGGTGGAGGAGGAATTATGGTGTGAGGTTCCTTTCACTGTAGTTCCAGTGAAAGGAACTTTGAATGCTCCAGGTTACCAACATATTTTGGACAACTCAAGTTCATATGTGAGTAAAGGCAGGTGGCCAAATACTTTTGACAATATAGTGTAGCTCTTGTCTCAAAGTAGGTGTACTGTCACCACCTGTCACATCACACCCTGACTTATTTGGACTTTTTTTTGCTGTTTTCCTGTGTGTAGTGTTTTACTTCTTGTCTTGCGCTCCTATTTTGGTGGCTTTTTCTTTTTTTTTTTTGGTATTTTCCTGTAGCAGTTTCATGTCTTCCTTTGAGCGATATTTCCCGCAACCACTTTGTTTTAGCAATCGAGAATATTTCAGTTGTTTTTAATCCTTCTTTGCAAGGGACACTGTTGATTGTCATGTCATGTTCGGATGCACTTTGTGGACGCCGTCTTCGCTCCACAGTAAGTCTTTGCTGTCGTCCAGCATTCTGTTTTTGTTTACTTTGTAGCCAGTTCAGTTTTAGTTTCGTTCTGCGTAGCCTTCCCTGAACTTCAATGCCTTTTCTTAGGGGCACTCACTTTTTGTTTATTTTTGGTTTACGCATAAGACACCTTTTTACCTGCACACTGCCTCCCGCTGTTTCCGACATCTACAAAGCACAACAACGCATCATTTGCAGACTATAATTACTGGTTGGCAAAAAAATGTTTTCAACCCAAATAGGTGGAATTAGATAATCTCCCACGACACACCAGACTGTATCTCACGGCACACTAGTGTGCCACGGCACAGTGGTTGAAACAAGCCTTCTTCTAGGGCGGGACCACACACAAACAACCTTCACACACTCCAGCAGGTGGTGACCCCGGCTGAGACCGGTATTATTTCCGCTGTCTGACACGTATTCCGACGCAAAAAAATGTCTCGTCATGCTTGCCGTCAATGCAATTTATGTTACACCATGTATACGAAATGCAAGTTTATGTATAAGAAATGCAAGCGTATGAGTTATGACGCGCTAAGTGGTGATCAATCACATGCTGGCCTGTTTGTTGCATTTGGCTGACTTGGACTTCATTGGCAGCCCTTTTTGGTGTTAATGTAGTAAACCTGCTGACCTGAACAGATTAATACAATAATAAAACACACACACGGGCTCTGTGTTGATACGACGTAACGATAAACAGTATTAATGACAAACAGCGGTGAAACTCCCGACTTCTAAACGAAAACGATCATTAAACTGTGATGATGTCATTTCATATCATTATTGTCGTCGTATTGTGCGCAAAAACTATTTATACACACACTGAAATTGAGATAATTTTTTAAAATAATTACACTCACTGTTAGAGAGCTCACTGTTTTGTGTTTCTTATGCTTCACTTGTGGTGTCCGACTCTGCTGGGAAGTCCTTAAACGCATCATAAAAACACCTCACTGTCATATATATATATATATATATATATGTATATATATATATATATATATATATATATATATATATATATATATATATGTATGTGTGGGGAAAAAAATCACAAGACTATTTCATCTCTACAGGCCTGTTTCATGAGGGGGGGTACCCTCAATCGTCAGGAGATTTTAATGGGAGCATTCGCATACCATGGTTTATATAGGGCACAGAGTGGGTGGGTACAGGCTGGCCTAGGGGCGTGGTGATTGGCTCATGTGTTACCTAGGAGGTGTTTCCGTCTGTGGCGGCATGTTGTTACAATTTCGCTGCGCTTGTTGAGGGATGACAGGTCTGGACGGTAAATAATAAACAGTTTCTCTTTCAAGCATAGGTTGCATCTTTTATTACCACTATTGTAAGGTGTGCTGGATGCAAGAATTTGCCATGTTATTGAATATTCAACATTATTGTCTTTGAGGTCCCAAATGTGTTTGCTGAGTTCTGTGGTATTTCGCAGGTTTTTGTTCCTGAAAGAAGCCTTGTGGTTGTTCCATCTGGTTTTGAATTCACCCTCGGTTAATCCTACATATGTGTCGGATGTGTTAATGTCCTTGCGTATTACCTTAGATTGGTAGACAACTGATGTTTGTAAGCATCCCCCGTTGAGGGGGCAATCAGGTTTCTTCCGACAGTTACATACTTTGTTGGTTTTGGAGTCGTTCTGACTGGGGGTCGACGGCTCATTTGCAATTGTTTTGTTGTGGTTTGAGATGATTTGTCGTATATTGTTCATGCAGCTGTAACTCAATTTGATGTTGTTCTTGTTGAATACTTTTCTTAGGTTGTTGTCTTTGGGAAAGTGTTTGTCAATCAGATTGAGGAATTTGTGTCCAATGTTCGTTGAGACGTTTTTGCTGTATGGGGGGTTGTACCAGATGATGTCGTTTTGTTTTCTGTTCTTTTTTGGCTGGTTTCCTGGCGTGGGTTCATAGGTGAGGGTGAAATTGTATCCGCTTTCATCAAGGGCTTTTTGGTACGGGGGGGTTGCTTGGTCAAATTCAGCTTTGCTAGATGACAGCATCGATAGCCTTTTATTGATTCCGGTAGGTATTCTTTTCGTGGTGGTGGGTGGGTGGTTGCTGTCATGGTGCACGTATTGGAGTGTTGTGTTGGGTTTCGTGAATGGTTGGTAGCTGTTATTTCTCAGGTTGAAAGTGACGTCAAGGAAGTTGACGGTTTGCTTGTTGGCTTCAATCGTGATCCGTAGGCCGTTCTCTTTGAAAATTTGGCATATGCGCTTCTTGGTATTCTCGCTGCTCCTTGGCGAGGCGCGACACACTGCCAGTCCGTCATCACGGTAAATACCAAGGTTCAGATTGAGGCTAGCGAGCTGGGAGAGGAGGAAACTCCCAACGAGTTCACACGTTTCTGCTCCGTCAAAACTTCCCATAGTGACGTCAAATGTTGCATTGTTCTTTTTTTGCCATGGTGTACTGTTGTGGATGAGAATGAAGTTTTTTGCGTGGATGATGATGTTTCTTTCGTTGCCTGTGATTGAGTCGTAGTCTGAGGCGAAGTCTAGTGCTTGAGTCAGTAGGTCTTGCGTGATGGAAGGGTAAAATTCCTCGATATCAACTGGCAGTGTGTCGCGCCTCGCCAAGGAGCAGCGAGAATACCAAGAAGCGCATATGCCAAATTTTCAAAGAGAACGGCCTACGGATCACGATTGAAGCCAACAAGCAAACCGTCAACTTTCTTGACGTCACTTTCAACCTGAGAAATAACAGCTACCAACCATTCACGAAACCCAACACAACACTCCAATACGTGCACCATGACAGCAACCATCCACCCACCACCACGAAAAGAATACCTACCGGAATCAATAAAAGGCTATCGATGCTGTCATCTAGCAAAGCTGAATTTGACCAAGCAACCCCCCCGTACCAAAAAGCCCTTGATGAAAGCGGATACAATTTCACCCTCACCTATGAACCCACGCCAGGAAACCAACCAAAAAAGAACAGAAAACGAAACGACATCATCTGGTACAACCCCCCATACAGCAAAAACGTCTCAACTAACATTGGTCACAAATTCCTCAATCTGATTGACAAACACTTTCCCAAAGACAACACCCTAAGAAAAGTATTCAACAAGAACAACATTAAATTGAGCTACAGCTGCATGAACAATATACGACAAATCATCTCAAACCACAACAAAACAATTGCAAATGAGCCGTCGCCCCCCAGACAGAGCGACTCCAAAGGCTGTAACTGTCGAAAGAAACCTGATTGCCCTCTCAACGGGGGGTGCTTACAAACATCAGTTGTCTACCAATCTAAGGTAATACGCAAGGACATTAACACATCCGACACATATGTAGGATTAACCGAGGGAGAATTCAAAACCAGATGGAACAATCACAAGGCTTCTTTCAGGAACAAAAACCTGCGAAATACCACAGAACTCAGCAAACACATTTGGGACCTCAAAGACAATAATGTTGAATATTCAATAACATGGCAAATTCTTGCATCCAGCACACCTTACAATAGTGGTAATAAAAGATGCAACCTATGCTTGAAAGAGAAACTGTTTATTATCTACCGTCCAGACCTGTCATCCCTCAACAAGCGCAGCGAAATTGTAACAGCATGCCGCCATAGACGGAAACACCTCCTAGGTAACACATGAGCCAATCACCACGCCCCTAGGCCAGCCTGTACCCACCCACTCTGTGCCCTATATAAACCATGGTATGCGAATGCTCCCATTAAAATCTCCTGACGATTGAGGGTACCCCCCCTCATGAAACAGGCCTGTAGAGATGAAATAGTCTTGTGATTTTTTCCCACACATACATATATATATATATATATATATATATATATATATATATATATATATATATATATATATATATACCCGATGTTGTTAAACAGTGCTCAATACCAGAGTAGAGTGGAATATTCCTTGGGCCAGGAAAAATAATTACAAAAAAATAATAAAAAAATAAACAAACTCCCCTGAAGAGCAGGCCTGTCGGGATGAAATAGTCTCTGTGTTTTTTCCGTGACCTAAGGAATATATATATATATATATATATATATATATATATATATATATATATATATATATATATATATATATATATATATATATACATACAGGTAAAAGCCAGTAAATTAGAATATTTTGAAAAACTTGATTTATTTCAGTAATTGCATTCAAAAGGTGTAACTTGTACATTATATTTATTCATTGCACACAGACTGATGCATTCAAATGTTTATTTCATTTAATTTTGATGATTTGAAGTGGCAACAAATGAAAATCCAAAATTCCGTGTGTCACAAAATTAGAATATTACTTAAGGCTAATACAAAAAAGGGATTTTTAGAAATGTTGGCCAACTGAAAAGTATGAAAATGAAAAATATGAGCATGTACAATACTCAATACTTGGTTGGAGCTCCTTTTGCCTCAATTACTGCGTTAATGCGGCATGGCATGGAGTCGATGAGTTTCTGGCACTGCTCAGGTGTTATGAGAGCCCAGGTTGCTCTGATAGTGGCCTTCAACTCTTCTGCGTTTTTGGGTCTGGCATTCTGCATCTTCCTATTCACAATACCCCACAGATTTTCTATGGGGCTAAGGTCAGGGGAGTTGGGGGGGCAATTTAGAACAGAAATACCATGGTCCGTAAACCAGGCACGGGTAGATTTTGCGCTGAATGGCTGCGGGTGAAATATTGATGGAGCAACTTGAGGTGTTAGTTCCGGGTGAATAATACAACAGGTGGATTAGTTCTGGTTTCGGAGAAAGCGGATGAATGAATGAATGAATGAATGATTACTCAGCCAGCAAAGCCAGCATGCTGAACGTTAAAGCGAGGTTAGGAGCTCTATGTTGTGATTAGGAATACAAAGATCATACACTCTGACTGGACCATTAGAATCTTTGGGATAATCATAGTTTCATTCAATTTCACAACAAAACATCTTTATAACTCAGTGGCTTAGTGGTTAGAGTGTCCGCCCTGAGATGGGTAGGTCGTGAGTTCAAACCCCGGCCGAGTCATACCAAAGACTATAAAAATGGGAGCCATTACCTCCCTGCTTGGCACTCAGCATCAAGGCTTGGTTGGGGGTTAAATCACCAAAAATGATTCCCGGGCGTGGCCTCCGCTGCTGCTCACTGCTCCCCTCACCTCCCAGGGGGTGAACAAGGGTGATGGGTCAAATGCAGAGGATACACGTATCTCTTATTTGTGACTGCCATCATACTGCTGTCTACACATATCTCTTATGTGTGACTGCCATCATACTGATATCACCACACCTAGTGTGTGTGTGACTATCATTGCTACTTTAACTTTAATTTAACTTATAATCACATATTTGAATGTGTTGTTTATCATAACTTCAATCAGATCACATTATAAATCATAATTAATATAGGCAACAAATATTATTGATAATAAATAAATACAAAATAAAACACACACTGATTAGATTACACACACAAATTGAGATACAAACACAAATTAAAACACACACTGATTAGATTACACACAAACACACACACACACAGATCGAAATACAAACACAAATTAAAACACACACTGATTAGATTACACACACACACACACACACACACACACACACACAGATCGAAATACAAACACACAAATTAAAACACTGATTAGATTACACACACAAATCGACATACAAACACACAAATTAAAACACACACTGATTAGATTAAACACAAAGAGATCAAAATACAAACACACAAATTAAAACACACACTGATTAGATTACACACAAACAGATTGAGATACAGACACACAAATTAAAACACACAATAATTAGATTACACACAAACAGATTGAGATACAGACACACAAATTAAAACATGCAATGATTAGATTACACACACACACACACACACACACACACACACACACACACACACACACACACACACACACACACACACACACACACAGATTGAGATACAAACACACAAAATAAAACACACACTGATTAGATTACACACCCACAAATTGAGACACAAACACACAAATTAAAACACACTGATTAGATTAGACACACACAGATCGAAATACAAACACAAATTAAAACACACACACACAGATTGAGATACAAACACAAATTAAAACACACACTGATTAGATTACACGCACACACACACACACACACAGATCGATATACAAACACACAAATTAAAACACACTGATTAGATTACACACACAAATCCACATACAAACACACAAATTAAAACACACACTGATTAGATTAAACACTCAGAGATCAAAATACAAACACACAAATTAAAACACACACTGATTAGATTACACACAAACAGATTGAGATACAGACACACAAATTAAAACACACGATAATTAGATTACACACAAACATATTGAGATACAGACACACAAATTAAAACACACAATAATTAGATTACACACAAACAGATTGAGATACAGACACACAAATTAAAACATGCAATGATTAGATTACACACACACACACACACACACACACACACACACACACACACACACACACACACACACACACACACACAGATTGAGATACAAACACACAAAATAAAACACACACTGATTAGATTACACGCCCACAAATTGAGACACAAACACACAAATTAAAACACACTGATTAGATTAGACACACACAGATCGAAATACAGACACAAATTAAAACACACACACACAGATTGAGATACAAACACAAATTAAAACACACACTGATTAGATTACACACACACACACACACACACAGATCGATATACAAACACACAAATTAAAACACACTGATTAGATTACACACACAAATCCACATACAAACACACAAATTAAAACACACACTGATTAGATTAAACACTCAGAGATCAAAATACAAACACACAAATTAAAACACACACTGATTAGATTACACACAAACAGATTGAGATACAGACACACAAATTAAAACACACAATAATTAGATTACACACAAACAGATTGAGATACAGACACACAAATTAAAACACACAATAATTAGATTATACACAAACAGATTGAGATACAGACACAAATTAAAACATACAATGATTAGATTACACACACACACACACACACACACACACACACACACACACACACACACACACACACACACACACACACACACAGATTGTGACACAAACACACAAATTAAAACACACTGATTAGATTACACACACACAGATCGAAATACAAACACAAATTAAAACACACACACACAGATTGAGATACAAACACAAATTAAAACACACACTGATTAGATTACACACACACACACACACACACACACACACACACACACACACACACACACACACACACACACACAGATCGATATACAAACACACAAATTAAAACACACTGGTTAGATTACACACACAAATCGACATACAAACACACAAATTAAAACACACACTGATTAGATTAAACACAAAGAGATCAAAATACAAACACACAAATTAAAACACACACTGATTAGATTACACACACACAGATTGAGATACAGACACACAAATTAAAACACACAATAATTAGATTATACACAAACAGATTGAGATACAGACACACAAATTAAAACACACAATAATTAGATTACACACAAACAGATTGAGATACAGACACACAAATTAAAACATGCAATGATTAGATTACACACACACACACACACACACACACACACACACACACACACACACACACACACACACACACACACACACACACACACAGATTAAGATACAAACACACAAAATAAAACACACACTCATTAGATTACACACCCACAAATTGAGACACAAACACACAAATTAAAACACACTGATTAGATTAGACACACACAGATCGAAATACAAACACAAATTAAAACACACACACACAGATCGATATACAAACACACAAATTAAAACACACTGGTTAGATTACACACACAAATCGACATACAAACACACAAATTAAAACACACACTGATTAGATTAAACACAAAGAGATCAAAATACAAACACACAAATTAAAACATACACTGATTAGATTACACACACACAAATTGAGATACAGACACAAAAATTAAAACACACAATAATTAGATTACACACAAACAGATTGAGATACAGACACACAAATTAAAACATACAATGATTAGATTACACACACACAGATTGAGATACAGACACACAAATTAAAACATGCAATGATTAGATTACACACTCACAGATTGAGACACAAACACACAAATTAAAACACACTGATTAGATTAGACACACACAGATCGAAATACAAACACAAATTAAAACACACACACACACATTGATTAGATTGAGATACAGATACACAAATTAGTACAGGGACATGTGCATTAGATTACACACACAGATTGAGATACAGACACACAACTTAGTACGGGGACATGTAAATTGTATTACAGACACACAGATTGAGATACAGACACACAAATTAGTACAGGTACATGTAAATTAGATTACACACACACAGATTGAGATACAGACACACAAATTAGTACAGGGACATATAAATTAGATTACAGACACACATATTGAGATACAGACACACAAATTAGCACATAAACATGTAAATTGTATTGCAGACACACAGATTGAGATACATACACACAAATTAGTACAGGGGCATGTAAATTAGATTACAGACACACATATTGAGATACAGACACACAAATTAGTACAGGGACATGTAAATCGTATTACACACACACAGATTGAGATACAGACACACAAATTAGTACAGGGACATGTAAATCGTATTACAGACACACAGATTGAGATACAGACACACAAATTAGCACATAGACATGTAAATTGTATTGCAGACACAAAGATTGAGATACAGACACACACATTAGTACAGAGACATGTGCATTAGATTACACACACATGTTGAGATACAGACACACAAATTAGCACATAGACATGTAAATTGTATTGCAGACACACAGATTGAGATACAGACACACAAATTAGTCCAGGGACATGTAAATTGTATTACAGACACACATATTGAGATACAGACACATTAATTAGTACAGGGACATGTAAATTGTATTACACACACACATATTGAGATACAGACACACAAATTAGTACAGGGACATGGAAATTAGATTACACACACACAGATTGAGATACAGACACACAAATTAGTACAGGGACACGGGCATTAGATTACACACACACACACACACACACACACACACATATTGAGATACAGGCACACAAATTAGTACAGGGACATGTACATTGTATTACAGACACACATATTGAGATACAGACACACAAATTAGTACAGGGACATGGAAATTGTACTACAGACACACATATTGAGATACAGACGCACAAATTAGTACAGGGACATGGAAATTAGATTACACACACACAGATTGAGATACAGACACACAAATTAGTACAGGGACATGGAAATTGTATTACAGACACACATATTGAGATACAGACGCACAAATTAGTACAGGGACATGGAAATTAGATTTCACACACACAGATTGAGATACAGACACACAAATTAGTACAGGGGCATGTAAATTAGATTACAGACACACATATTGAGATACAGACACACAAATTAGTACAGGTACATGGAAATTGTATTACACACACACAGATTGAGATACAGACACACAAATTGGTACAGGGACATGGACATTAGATTACACACACACATATTGAGATACAGACACACAAATTAGTACAGGTACATGTAAATCGTATTACAGACACAGATTGAGATACAGACACACAATTTAGTCCAGTGACATGTCAATTAGATTACATACACACAGATTGAGATACAGACACACAAATTAGTACAGGGACATGTAAATTGTATTACAGACACACATATTGAGATACAGACACATTAATTAGTACAGGGACATGTAAATTGTATTACAGACACACATATTGAGATACAGACACATTAATTAGTACAGGGACATGGACATTGTATTACACACACACAGATTGAGATACAGACACACAAATTGGTACAGGGACATGTGCATTAGATTACACACACAGATTGAGATACAGACACACACTTTAGTCCAGTGACATGTCAATTAGATTACATACACACAGATTGAGATACAGACACACAAATTAGTACAGGGACATGGAAATTGTATTACAGACACACATATTGAGATACAGACACATTAATTAGTACAAGGACATGTAAATTGTATTACAGACACACATATTGAGATACAGACACACAAATTAGTACAGGGACATGTAAATTGTATTACACACACACAGATTGAGATACAGACACACAAATTAGTACAGGGACATGGAAATTGTATTACACACACACAGATTGAGATACAGACACACAAATTAGTACAGGGACATGGAAATTGTATTACACACACACAGATTGAGATACAGACACACAAATTGGTACAGGGACATGGACATTAGATTACACACACACATATTGAGATACAGACACACAAATTAGTACAGGTACATGTAAATCGTATTACAGACACACAGATTGAGATACAGACACACAATTTAGTCCAGTGACATGTCAATTAGATTACATACACACAGATTGAGATACAGACACACAAATTAGTACAGGGACATGGAAATTGTATTACAGACACACATATTGAGATACAGACACATTAATTAGTACAGGGACATGTAAATTGTATCACAGACACACAGATTGAGATATGAATTTGCAAATAATTCTGCTACTTCCATAGAAAGAGTTCAGTAAGAAGGCATAGTTGTGTTAAACACACAATCTCTTACTGGCAACACAAAGAGATGAGACTAGCACAATTTGACTGTCGGGCCTTTTGTCGCACGCATCTTTTAGGCATGAAATAGTTGTGGTTTACATTCTCGCTGGTGAAATAATCTCAAGTCTCATGCGGTTTTTAGTATTTTTCTTTTTAATCACAGCGCAGCCAAATGCCTTTAAAAGCCAAACACTCACTCCGGCTGTCCCACAAGCCAGCGAGTCCGAGGCCAGCATAATGAAGTTTGACATTCTGCATAAACTGGCAAACGTGTCACAGTCCAGACATGCCGAAGAGAGACACAAACAAACGGTACACAAGGTGGGCGAGGGCGCTGGCTCGGACCGAGGGTCAGGTAATTGTCTGTGATGATTGATGCTTCTTGTTTACTTCATCGGGCAGGAAGTGGAAAGCCGAGTACGTCTGTGACCAATCAGGGGTCGTCATTAAGGGAGCGAGACCTGCGCCAAGACCAATGGCGGGCTGATTCGTTCGGGGGTGGAACGAGGGAAAGGTAGTCTGAAGTCAAAGAGGAACATGTCCAGGTTGGTCACGAGTAGGGTTGTACAATATACCAGAACTAGTATAGTACCGCGATACTAATAAATCATATTCGGTACTATATCTGGTTTTACGAGCGAACGAGCATGTTCGGCTGCGCACACACACGGAGTACTTACAAGCAGACACAGTGTGTAGACAGAAAAGGGAGAACGGATGCATTTTGGTGTAAATAATAGTATTCACTGTTAGAAGCGGCCCTCCGGGCATACTTGCCAACCTTGAGACCTCCGAATTCGGGAGATTGAGTCGCATACATTATGTTACGCTGTTTGTATGGAGGGAAAGCAGATGTGATGACAGGTTGGAGAGGACGCTAAAGGCAGTGCCTTTAAGGCACGTCCCCAATATTGTTGTCCGGGTGGAAATTGGGAGAAATTCAGGAGAATCGTTGCCCCGGGAGATTTAGGGGGGCACTGAAATCCGGTAGTCCATCCATCCATCCATCTTCTTCCGCTTATCCAAAGCCCAGACTTCCCTCTCCCCAGCCACTTCGTCCAGCTCTTCCTGTGGGACCCCGAGGCGTTCCCAGGCCAGCCGGGAGACATAGTCTTCCCAACGTGTCCTGGGTCTTCCCCGTGGCCTCCTACCGGTCGGACGTGCCCTAAACACCTCCCGGGTGGCATCCTAGCCAGATGCCCGAACCACCTCATCTGGCTCCTCTCCATGTGGAGGAGCAGCGGATTTACTTTGAGTTCCCCCCGGATGACAGAGCTTCTCACCCTATCTCTAAGGGACCCGGCAAAGGAAACTCATTTGGGCTGCTTGTACCCGTGATCTTGTCCTTTCGGTCATAACCCAAAGCTCATGACCATAGGTGAGGATGGGAACGTAGATTGACCGGTAAATTGAGAGCTTTGCCTTCCGGCTCAGCTCCTTCTTCACCACAACGGATCGATACAGCGTCCGCATTACTGAAGACGCCGCCTGTCGATCTCACCATCCACTCTTCCCTCACTCGTGAACAAGACTCCCAGGTACTTGAACTCCTCCACTTGGGGCAGGGTCTCCTCCCCAACCCGGAGATGGCACTCCACCCTTTTCCGGGCGAGAACCATGGACTCGGACTTGGAGGTGCTGATTCCCATAATTCGGGAGTCTCCCGGGAAAATCAGGAGGGTTGTCAAGTATGCCTCCGGGGCCAAACATAACTGCCATGTGGCCCTCAGTGAAAATGACTTTGACTCCTCTGGTGTAAACTGTGGGCCGCCAA
The DNA here is from genome assembly GCF_033978685.3 of Nerophis lumbriciformis. NCBI lineage: Eukaryota > Metazoa > Chordata > Actinopteri > Syngnathiformes > Syngnathidae > Nerophis > Nerophis lumbriciformis. Next base: position 53,794,287 of record NC_084558.2, on the reverse strand, counting down.
CAGCCCCAAAGCCGCACTTTGGACATCACTGAGTATGGGAAATGGGTTTTGATGTGTTAAAACACAAAAGTTATTTGGCCGAAATGCGAGTAGACTCCATGGAGTTCATGGTCTTGTAAATGAATGATTACTGTCAGAGAGGAGGAAGTTATGTCATACTTGCCAACCCTCCCGGATTTTCCGGGAGACTCCCGAAATTCAGCGCCTCTCCCGAAAACCTCCCGGGACAAATTTTCTCCCGAAAAACTCCCGAAATTCAGGCGGACCTGAGTGACGTGTTGACAACACACAACAACAGTGTCTACCGTAAAGCAGTTGGTCTGCCGTAAACAGCAATGTTGTGACACTTTTATACAGGACAATACTGCCATCTACTGTACATGCACATGTGACCCACCCATAATGTGTCACATTTTTGTGTTGATTTATTTATTTTATTTTGTGGTTTGAATTCGTTTTTGGAGCCGTCATTACACATTTATCAGTATTCACATTGGTCAGTAGGGGGCAGTAGGGCGTTTCTTCCCAATTGAATGCTATCACCTGCAGACCGGAAGTGGCTTGTCATTCTGATGAGCGCGACCAGTCTGTGAACAATTGAAACGTCCTGTGTGCTTTTTCCTCCTGTAAAACAGGTTAGTTTTGGTGAATCAACTCACTGAATAATATCCATGTGATCTTTATAAGTTTAAGTACACATTCTGATGGTGGAGCCTAACTCTAAAGTGTTTGTGAGTTGTAGTTTGTAAATGAACACTGAAATTCACGTATTTATTTTATTTATTTATATATATATATATATATATATATATATATATATATAGCTAGAATTCACTGAAAGTCAAGTATTTCTTATATATATATATATATATATATATATATATATATATCTTAACCACGCCCCCCCTCCCCCCCCCCCCCCCCACCTCCCGAAATCGGAGGTCTCAAGGTTGGCAAGTATGAGTTATGCGTGAAACATGACATTGTTATGTCGCCTCAGAAGGATTCAATAATTCAACATGTGGATTCATGTCGTCATAATCTGAATGGAGATTGAGAATCTTAGCGCTATGTGCACGATCCCGTCTTCCTTCACTTTGCCACAGCGTTGGAACCAGACACCCGCGCGCCGTTCCATTCACCCGGGTCAGATTGCGGGTGTCGGGTTGTATGGCCCCCGCCTGCACGTATACGCACGGCCCTGGCGGCACGTGACGCGGAACAAGAGAGGATGACGGGAGCTGAAAGGCGATTATGTTTGGGCCGTGACGGGAGAACAAACTACAGCACGCACGGAACCGTGTGATGTGGCGAGGGCGGTCGGCCATGCGAAGGCCTGAGAAATAGAGCGTCTAGACGTGCGCACAAAGCAAAGTGGAGGGGAGACAATGGAAGGAGGATTGAACTGAGAGGCCTTTGAAAGCAGTCAATAGTGACTCTAATAGAACCATCATATCGCAGTCAATAGTGACTCTAATAGAACCATCATATCGCAGTCAATAGTGACTCTAATAGAACCATCATATCGCAGTCAATAGTGACTCTAATAGAACCATCATATCGCAGTCAATAGTGACTCTAATAGAACCATCATATCGCAGTCAATAATGACTCTAATAGAACCATCATATCGCAGTCAATAATGACTCTAATAGAACCGTCATATCGCAGTCAATAGTGACTCTAATAGAACCATCATATCGCAGTCAATAGTGACTCTAATAGAACCATCATATCGCAGTCAATAGTGACTCTAATAGAACCATCATATCGCAGTCAATAGTGACTCTAATAGAACCATCATATCGCAGTCAATAGTGACTCTAATAGAACCATCATATCGCAGTCAATAGTGACTCTAATAGAACCATCATATCGCAGTCAATAGTGACTCTAATAGAACCGTCATATCGCAGTCAATAGTGACTCTAATAGAACCATCATATCGCAGTCAATAGTGACTCTAATAGAACCGTCATATCGCAGTCAATAGTGACTCTAATAGAACCGTCATATCGCAGTCAATAGTGACTCTAATAGAACCGTCATATCGCAGTCAATAGTGACTCTAATAGAACCGTCATATCGCAGTCAATAGTGACTCTAATAGAACCATCATATCGCAGTCAATAGTGACTCTAATAGACAGAGGTGGGACCAAGTCATTGTTTTGCAAGTCACAAGTAAGTCTCAAGTCTTTGCCCTCAAGTCCGAGTCAAGTCCCGAGTCAAGACAGGCAAGCCCCGAGTCAAGTCCAAAGTCAAGACTGGAAAGTCTCAAGTCAAGTCCTAAGTCCTGCATTTTGAGTTTCGAGTCCTTTCAAGTCCTTTTAACCACAGACTAATATATTAACACAGATTGTGTATGCTTTTCAAACGCTGTATTTATTTATTAAAACAAGTGCATTTTAAATTGCAGGAAAGAAAATTGTGCTGACATTGCACTTTATAATAGCACTATTAACCAGTCATTTTAAACATTAACTCATTCCTTTACAGAACAAACACATTGAAAAATAAAGTGCAAATGTACTTATTTGTACAAAAGTGTTAACATTGGGGACGGCGTGGCGCAGTGGAAGAGTGGCCGTGCGCGACCCGAGGGTCCCTGGTTCAATCCCCACCTAGCACCAACCTCGTCATGTCCGTTGTGTCCTGAGCAAGACACTTCACCCTTGCTCCTGATGGGTGCTGGTAGCGCCTTGCATGGCAGCTCCCTCCATCAGTGTGTGAATGTGTGTGTGAATGGGTAAATGTGGAAGTAGTGTCAAAGCGCTTTGAGTACCTTGAAGGTAGAAAAGCGCTATACAAGTACAACCCATTTATCATTTATTTAACATTGAAAAAACATGACATATACGTGAACATAACAAAAGAGTTGTACTTTTTATATGTCAGGGCCCTATGCTGCATTGCATTTGCAAAAGACCAAATTAGCCAAGAGTCTGTCAGTCATTTGTGCACGATGGGGGCGTAGTATGATGCCACCATGGCTGAAAACTTGCTCCACTGGAGCACTGGAGGCAGGCACTGCCAAGACTCTCATGGCCACTCGGAACAGTGAAGGAAGAGTCTTCATGTTCAATGCCCAGAACAAAAGGGGGGAGAGAGTTGTTTTGGGTTGGTGCACTACTTGTAAGTGTATCTTGTGTTTTTTATGTTGATTTAATTAAAAAAAGAAAAAAAATATATATATATTTCTTGTGCGGCCCGATACCAATCGATCCACGGACCAGTACCGGGCCGCGGCCCGGTGGTTGGGGACCACTGAGGTAAACAACCAACAGTATGTCAGAAAGCTAGCTAAAACGGTACACATATTCATAATATAGTATACATTTTAACTGACCTTTATTTTATTATTTTTGTCTTTTTTTAGGTGGCTAAAGTACGCGGTGCTGCTGACCGCCGTCTAACGTTACGTGTGATATATTGACTAACGTAACCCTGCTTAAAAAAAAATCACTGAACAAAAAGTATGAATAAGGTAGTGAACTGCAACATATTCCCGTGTTTGCAATAACGTTATAACGTTAGCAGTGAGTTTACAGCCTCACTGATTTAACTACACAGCAAATAAAAGTCACGTTACTTAGCCAATAAACGTTATCTTACATTCAAAACTTACCGTTCTTTGTGCAACTTCAAATGCCGGTGTTGTGCCGGAAAACGCACCCCTGCCATAATATGCACCCCCTGACGCAGGAGCGCGCTTACGTCACTCGGTTGCATCACTCGTCTCGAAAAGTATATCTAACTCGGCTGTTGGCTGAAATACCTCTTTTAAATCGCCTCTTTCGGCATAAAAAAGTACATAAAGTGAAATAATCCAAGCGTCAGGGGGTGCATATTATGGCAGGGGTGCGTTTTCCGGCACAACACCGGACGAAGTTGGAAGTTGTTGCCTCTCCATCAGTAATTTTCGAACCGCATGTGTTGCATACTGCAAACCGTTTTGTGTTGACCACCTCGTAATTTTTATACCCAAACGAAATTATTTTAGGTATCATTTTTTGTTCACTGGCGTGTGGTTTGGACATGTCTTCTTCGTTGGTTGTCCTGCAATTTGATTGGATGAATGCTGTGTGATGAAAACAAAGTAGATCTAATTTGATTGGCTGTTGTACTGAGAGCACACCAGCTGACACACGCAACGCTGATAGACAAGTACACAATGAAAAATACGGAGCGCTCCCGAATAACTTTTTCATCTTTGGGTTTTGGGGAAAGTAGCAAGTCATGTCAAGTCATGTCAATTCAAAAGGCTCAAGTCCAAGTGAAGTCACAAGTCATTGATGTTAAAGTCTAAGTCGAGTTGCAAGTCTTTTTACATTTTGTCAAGTCGAGTCTAAAGTCATCAAATTCATGACTCGAGTCTGACTCGAGTCCAAGTCATGTGACTCGAGTCCACACCTCTGCTAATAGAACCATCATATCGCAGTCAATAGTGACTCTAATAGAACCATCATATCGCAGTCAATAGTGACTCTAATAGAAACATCATATCGCAGTCAATAGTGACTCTAATAGAACCATCATATCGCAGTCAATAGTGACTCTAATAGAACCATCATATCGCAGTCAATAGTGACTCTAATAGAACCATCCTATCGCAGTCAATAGTGACTCTAATAGGACCATCATATCGCAGTCAATAGTGACTCTAATAGAACCATCATATCGCAGTCAATAGTGACTCTAATAGAACCATCATATCGCAGTCAATAGTGACTCTAATAGAACCATCATATCGCAGTCAATAGTGACTCTAATAGAACCGTCATATCGCAGTCAATAGTGACTCTAATAGAACCATCATATCGCAGTCAATAGTGACTCTAATAGAACCATCATATCGCAGTCAATAGTGACTCTAATAGAACCATCATATCGCAGTCAATAGTGACTCTAATAGAACCATTATATCGCAGTCAATAGTGACTCTAATAGAACCATCATATCGCAGTCAATAGTGACTCTAATAGAACCATCATATCGCAGTCAATAATGACTCTAATAGAACCATCATATCGCAGTCAATAATGACTCTAATAGAACCGTCATATCGCAGTCAATAATGACTCTAATAGAACCATCATATCGCAGTCAATAGTGACTCTAATAGAACCATCATATCGCAGTCAATAGTGACTCTAATAGAACCATCATATCGCAGTCAATAATGACTCTAATAGAACCATCATATCGCAGTCAATAATGACTCTAATAGAACCGTCATATCGCAGTCAATAATGACTCTAATAGAACCGTCATATCGCAGTCAATAGTGACTCTAATAGAACCATCATATCGCAGTCAATAGTGACTCTAATAGAACCATCATATCGCAGTCAATAGTGACTCTAATAGAACCATCATATCGCAGTCAATAGTGACTCTAATAGAACCGTCATATCGCAGTCAATAGTGACTCTAATAGAACCGTCATATCGCAGTCAATAGTGACTCTAATAGAACCATCATATCGCAGTCAATAGTGACTCTAATAGAACCATCATATCGCAGTCAATAGTGACTCTAATAGAACCATCATATCGCAGTCAATAGTGACTCTAATAGAACCGTCATATCGCAGTCAATAGTGACTCTAATAGAACCGTCATATCGCAGTCAATAGTGACTCTAATAGAACCGTCATATCGCAGTCAATAGTGACTCTAATAGAACCGTCATATCGCAGTCAATAGTGACTCTAATAGAACCGTCATATCGCAGTCAATAGTGACTCTAATAGAACCATCACATCGCAGTCAATAGTGACTCTAATAGAACCATCATATCGCAGTCAATAGTGACTCTAATAGAAACATCATATCGCAGTCAATAGTGACTCTAATAGAACCATCATATCGCAGTCAATAGTGACTCTTATAGAACCATCATATCGCAGTCAATAGTGACTCTAATAGAACCATCCTATCGCAGTCAATAGTGACTCTAATAGGACCATCATATCGCAGTCAATAGTGACTCTAATAGAACCATCATATCGCAGTCAATAGTGACTCTAATAGAACCATCATATCGCAGTCAATAGTGACTCTAATAGAACCTTCATATCGCAGTCAATAGTGACTCTAATAGAACCGTCATATCGCAGTCAATAGTGACTCTAATAGAACCATCATATCGCAGTCAATAGTGACTCTAATAGAACCATCATATCGCAGTCAATAGTGACTCTAATAGAACCATCATATCGCAGTCAATAGTGACTCTAATAGAACCATCATATCGCAGTCAATAGTGACTCTAATAGAACCATCATATCGCAGTCAATAGTGACTCTAATAGAACCATCATATCGCAGTCAATAGTGACTCTAATAGAACCATCATATCGCAGTCAATAGTGACTCTAATAGAACCATCATATAGCAGTCAATAATGACTCTAATAGAACCGTCATATCGCAGTCAATAGTGACTCTAATAGAACCATCATATCGCAGTCAATAGTGACTCTAATAGAACCATCATATCGCAGTCAATAGTGACTCTAATAGAACCATCATATCGCAGTCAATAGTGACTCTAATAGAACCGTCATATCGCAGTCAATAGTGACTCTAATAGAACCGTCATATCGCAGTCAATAGTGACTCTAATAGAACCATCATATCGCAGTCAATAGTGACTCTAATAGAACCATCCTATCGCAGTTAATAGTGACTCTAATAGAACCATCATATCGCAGTCAATAGTGACTCTAATAGAACCATCATATCGCAGTCAATAGTGACTCTAATAGAACCATCATATCGCAGTCAATAGTGACTCTAATAGAACCATCATATCGCAGTCAATAGTGACTCTAATAGAACCATCCTATCGCAGTTAATAGTGACTCTAATAGAACCATCATATCGCAGTCAATAGTGACTAATAGAACCATCATATCGCAGTCAATAGTGACTCTAATAGAACCATCATATCGCAGTCAATAGTGACTCTAATAGAACCATCATATCGCAGTCAATAGTGACTCTAATAGAACCGTCATATCGCAGTCAATAGTGACTCTAATAGAACCGTCATATCGCAGTCAATAGTGACTCTAATAGAACCATCCTATCGCAGTTAATAGTGACTCTAATAGAACCATCATATCGCAGTCAATAGTGACTCTAATAGAACCATCATATCGCAGTCAATAGTGACTCTAATAGAACCATCATATCGCAGTCAATAGTGACTCTAATAGAACCGTCATATCGCAGTCAATAGTGACTCTAATGGAACCGTCATATCGCAGTCAATAGTGACTCTAATAGAACCATCATATCGCAGTCAATAGTGACTCTAATAGAACCATCATATCGCAGTCAATAGTGACTCTAATAGAACCATCCTATCGCAGTCAATAGTGACTCCAATAGAACCATCCTATCGCAGTCAATAGTGACTCCAATAGAACCATCATATCGCAGTCAATAGTGACTCTAATAGAACCATCATATCGCAGTTAATAGTGACTCTAATAGAACCATCATATCGCAGTCAATAGTGACTCTAATAGAACCATCATATCGCAGTCAATAGTGACTCTAATAGAACCATCATATCGCAGTCAATAGTGACTCTAATAGAACCATCATATCGCAGTCAATAGTGACTCTAATAGAACCATCATATCGCAGTCAATAGTGACTCTAATAGAACCATCATATCGCAGTCAATAGTGACTCTAATAGAACCATCATATCGCAGTCAATAGTGACTCTAATAGAACCATCATATCGCAGTCAATAGTGACTCTAATAGAACCATCATATCGCAGTCAATAGTGACTCTAATAGAACCATCATATCGCAGTCAATAGTGACTCTAATAGAACCATCATATCGCAGTCAATAGTGACTCTAATAGAACCATCATATCGCAGTCAATAGTGACTCTAATAGAACCATCATATCGCAGTCAATAGTGACTCTAATAGAACCATCATATCGCAGTCAATAATGACTCTAATAGAACCATCATATCGCAGTCAATAATGACTCTAATAGAACCATCATATCGCAGTCAATAATGACTCTAATAGAACCGTCATATCGCAGTCAATAATGACTCTAATAGAACCATCATATCGCAGTCAATAGTGACTCTAATAGAACCATCATATCGCAGTCAATAGTGACTCTAATAGAACCATCATATCGCAGTCAATAGTGACTCTAATAGAACCATCATATCGCAGTCAATAGTGACTCTAATAGAACCATCATATCGCAGTCAATAGTGACTCTAATAGAACCATCATATCGCAGTCAATAGTGACTCTAATAGAACCATCATATCGCAGTCAATAGTGACTCTAATAGAACCATCATATCGCAGTCAATAGTGACTCTAATAGAACCATCATATCGCAGTCAATAGTGACTCTAATAGAACCATCATATCGCAGTCAATAGTGACTCTAATAGAACCATCATATCGCAGTCAATAGTGACTCTAATAGAACCATCATATCGCAGTCAAAAGTGACTCTAATAGAACCATCATATCGCAGTCAATAGTGACTCTAATAGAACCATCATATCGCAGTCAATAGTGACTCTAATAGAACCATCATATCGCAGTTAATAGTGACTCTAATAGAACCATCATATCGCAGTCAATAGTGACTCTAATAGAACCATCATATCGCAGTCAAAAGTGACTCTAATAGAACCATCATATCGCAGTCAATAGTGACTCTAATAGAACCATCATATCGCAGTTAATAGTGACTCTAATAGAACCATCATATCGCAGTCAAAAGTGACTCTAATAGAACCATCATATCGCAGTCAATAGTGACTCTAATAGAACCATCATATCGCAGTCAATAGTGACTCTAATAAAACCATCATATCGCAGTCAATAGTGACTCTAATAGAACCATCATATCGCAGTCAATAGTGACTAATAGAACCATCATATCGCAGTCAATAGTGACTCTAATAGAACCGTCATATCGCAGTCAATAGTGACTCTAATAGAACCATCATATTGCAGTTAATAGTGACTCTAATAGAACCATCATATCGCAGTCAAAAGTGACTCTAATAGAACCATCATATCGCAGTCAATAGTGACTCTAATAGAACCATCATATCGCAGTCAATAGTGACTCTAATAGAACCATCATATCGCAGTCAATAGTGACTCTAATAGAACCATCATATCGCAGTCAATAGTGACTCTAATAGAACCATCATATCGCAGTCAATAGTGACTCTAATAGAACCATCATATCGCAGTCAATAGTGACTCTAATAGAACCATCATATCGCAGTCAATAGTGACTCTAATAGAACCATCATATCACAGTCAATAGTGACTCTAATAGAACCATCATATCGCAGTCAATAGTGACTCTAATAGAACCATCATATCGCAGTCAATAGTGACTCTAATAGAACCATCATATCGCAGTCAATAGTGACTCTAATAGAACCATCATATCGCAGTCAATAGTGACTCTAATAGAACCATCATATCGCAGTTAATAGTGACTCTAATAGAACCATCATATCGCAGTCAAAAGTGACTCTAATAGAACCATCATATCGCAGTCAATAGTGACTCTAATAGAACCATCATATCGCAGTCAATAGTGACTCTAATAGAACCATCATATCGCAGTCAATAGTGACTCTAATAGAACCATCATATCGCAGTCAAAAGTGACTCTAATAGAACCATCATATCGCAGTCAATAGTGACTCTAATAGAACCATCATATCGCAGTTAATAGTGACTCTAATAGAACCATCATATCGCAGTCAAAAGTGACTCTAATAGAACCATCATATCGCAGTCAATAGTGACTCTAATAGAACCATCATATCGCAGTCAATAGTGACTCTAATAGAACCATCATATCGCAGTCAATAGTGACTCTAATAGAACCATCATATCGCAGTCAATAGTGACTCTAATAGAACCATCATATCGCAGTCAATAGTGACTCTAATAGAACCATCATATCGCAGTCAATAGTGACTCTAATAGAACCATCATATCGCAGTCAATAGTGACTCTAATAGAACCATCATATCGCAGTCAATAGTGACTAATAGAACCATCCTATCGCAGTTAATAGTGATTCTAATAGAACCATCATATCGCAGTCAATAGTGACTCTAATAGAACCATCATATCGCAGTCAATAGTGACTCTAATAGAACCGTCATATCGCAGTCAATAGTGACTCTAATAGAACCATCATATCGCAGTCAATAGTGACTCTAATAGAACCGTCCTATCGCAGTCAATAGTGACTCTAATAGAACCATCATATCGCAGTCAATAGTGACTCTAATAGAACCATCATATCGCAGTCAATAGTGACTCTAATAGAACCGTCCTATCGCAGTCAATAGTGACTCTAATAGAACCATCATATCGCAGTCAATAGTGACTCTAATAGAACCATCATATCGCAGTCAATAGTGACTCTAATAGAACCGTCCTATCGCAGTCAATAGTGACTCTAATAGAACCATCATATCGCAGTCAATAGTGACTCTAATAGAACCATCATATCGCAGTCAATAGTGACTCTAATAGAACCATCCTATCGCAGTCAATAGTGACTCTAATAGAACCATCCTATCGCAGTCAATAGTGACTCTAATAGAACCATCCTATCGCAGTCAATAGTGACTCTAATAGAACCATCATATCGCAGTCAATAGTGACTCTAATAGAACCATCATATCACAGTCAATAGTGACTCTAATAGAACCATCATATCACAGTCAATAGTGACTCTAATAGAACCATCATATCGCAGTCAATAGTGACTAATAGAACCATCATATCGCAGTCAATAGTGACTCTAATAGAACCATCATATCGCAGTCAATAGTGACTTTAATAGAACCATCCTATCGCAGTCAATAGTGACTCTAATAGAACCATCATATCGCAGTCAATAGTGACTTTAATAGAACCATCATATCGCAGTCAATAGTGACTCTAATAGAACCATCATATCGCAGTCAATAGTGACTCTAATAGAACCATCCTATCACAGTCAATAGTGACTCTAATAGAACCATCATATCGCAGTCAATAGTGACTCTAATAGAACCATCATATTGCAGTCAATAATGACTCTAATAGAACCGTCATATCGCAGTCAATAGTGACTCTAATAGAACCATCATATCGCAGTCAATAGTGACTCTAATAGAACCATCATATCGCAGTCAATAGTGACTCTAATAGAACCATCATATCGCAGTCAATAGTGACTCTAATAGAACCATCATATCGCAGTCAATAGTGACTCTAATAGAACCGTCCTATCAAACGACACTTTTTGCATCCATCTGCAATGTCCATCCTTTATTGGGTAAATGGTAAAGAAGTTTCCACAAAGTAGTAATATTATTAATAAGTGTAATGTTTTCATAGTTACAAAGTGTTTACGGCCGTCTAAATACAGCGGAACCTCAATTTAGGAACTTACCGAATTTTTCGGACTATAAGGCGCACTTGAAATTATTTTATTTTCTCAAAACTCGACAGTGCGCCTTATAACCCGGTGCGCCTAATGTACGGAGTAGTTCTGGTTGTGCTTGCCGACCTCGAAGCTATTTTATTTGGTACATGGTGTAATGATAAGTGTGACCGGTAGATGGCAGTCACACATAAGAGATACGTGTAGACTGCAGTATGATGGCAGTCACACATAAGAGATACATGTAGACTATGGACTGGACTCTCACTATTATGTTAGATCCACTATGGACTGGACTCTCACTATTATGTTAGATCCACTATGGACTGGACTCTCACACTATTATGCTAGATCCACTATGGACTGGACTCTCACTATTATGTTAGATCCACTATGGACTGGACTCTCTCACCATTATGTTAGATCCACTATGGACTGGACTCTCACTATTATGTTAGATCCACTATGGACTGGACTCTCACAATATTATGTTAGATCCACTATGGACTGGACTCTCACTATTATGTTAGATCCACTATGGACTGGACTCTCACTATTATGTTAGATCCACTATGGACTGGACTCTCACTATTATGTTAAATCCACTATGGACTGGACTCTCACTATTATGTTAGATCCACTATGGACTGGACTCTCACTATTATGTTAGATCCACTATGGACTAGACTCTCACTATTATGTTAGATCCCCTATGGACTGGACTCTCACTATTATGTTAGATCCACTATGGACTGGACTCTCACTATTATGTTAGATCCACTATGGACTGGACTCTCTCACTATTATGTTAGATCCACTATGGACTGGACTCTCACTATTATGTTAGATCCACTATGGACTTGACTCTCACTATTATGTTAGATCCACAATGGACTGGACTCTCACTATTATGTTAAATCCACTATGGACTGGACTCTCACTATCATGTTAGATCCACTATGGACTGGACTCTCACACTATTATGTTAGATCCACTATGGACTGGACTCTCACTATTATGTTAGATCCACTATGGACTGGACTCTCACTATTATGTTAGATCCACTATGGACTGGACTCTCACTATTATGTTAAATCCACTATGGACTGGACTCTCACACTATTATGTTAGATCTACTATGGACTGGACTCTCACTATTATGTTAGATCCACTATGGACTGGACTCTCACTATTATGTTAGATCCACTATGGACTGGACTCTCACACTATTATGTTAGATCCACTATGGACTGGACTCTCACAATATTATGCTAGATCCACTATGGACTGGACTCTATTATGTTAGATCCACTATGGACTGGACACTCACAATATTATGCTAGATCCACTATGGACTGGACTCTCGCAATATTATGCGAGATCCACTCACCGTCCATTGCACCGGTCGCCCAGGGGAGGGGTCCCCACATCTGCGGTCCCCTCCAAGGTTTCTCATTGTCCCATTGGGTTGAGTTTTTCCCTGCCCTGATGTGGGATCTGAGCCGAGGATGTCGTTGTGGCTTGTGCAGCCCTTCGAGACACTCGTGATTTAGGGCTATATAAGTAAACATTGATTGATTGATTGATATATATTGTGCATATATATAATAAATCATAGAGCTTTACTGCCCCCTGGTGTCTGTGCCGTCAACTCCATCCTCTCAGTACATAAAAGGTCTAAAGAAAATGATGTCGAACGTCCGGTGGGCTGGATTGAAAGTCTTAACGGGCCGTATTTTGCCCAGGTCTGTTCTAGAAACACCCGCTGCCAGACATGAGACAGACAGACAGACACCTACTTTTACAAGGACCACAACAAAGCGCACTCCAGGACGAACCCCGTGTCTGTTTTGTTGTGTTTTCATGTGTTCAAGTCCCGCGGCCATGAGACTACGAGACCCCCCATTGAACGCTTGGTCGTTACGACGGTCTGTTGTTGTTAACGAGTACAATCACAGCTTTCTGGCCAACATACATCCATAAACCTGGATGCATATGCAAAAGTGCAATATATTTCTCTGTACAGTAATCTATTTATTTATATCTGCACCTTATTGAGCTAATGCAACATTCTTATCTGTACTGTCAAGTTCACATTTGAATGACAATAAAAGGAAGTCTATCTGTGAAGAAAACATGATTCGTTATTTAGAATTTGAAATGAAGATATTCCTTCACTATTGAGCTTTTTCCTTTCCAAAGCCTTTTGCTAAATCTCGACCTGGACCGTGAGAAAAAGCGCACTCGGTGTGGTATGGAGTGACGAGTCAGGACAGCTGTGGCGCGTACAAAATGAAAGTAAATCATGAGAGACACATTAACCACCTGCCACTGTCACATCTCAGCCGTGGACCACGCAGACGTGGCCTACTTCACGCTATTTGGACTCTACAGTGACGGCAAGGGACTATTGCACATGACCATGGACTGGACCAAGCCACTACAGCGGACTTGGGCAAATGATGGCCCGCGGGCCGTTTCCAAATAGTTTTCCTTAAAGAGGAACATTATCACCAGACCTATGTAAGCGTCAATATATACCTTGATGCCTCCTCTTTTATTTGGACTTTCCCTGATTACATGGCAACAGCTGCTTCTAAGGGCCGTGGGTCGTAAACAGCCATCGCCTTTGATTACAAACAGTTCAAAGAAAAGGTTGTAAAACAGTCCAAAGAAAAGGTCCCTGGAGGGTAGTCAGGTCCTGCTTCCTCTCCGCTTCGTAGTTCTCGGGTCAAGACAATATATTTTTCTGTTGATTACAATACATCAAAGAAACATAACACCTTCATGTTGCTTCCCATCCTACACAGTGGAGTTTTACAAGCCTTCTTCTTGGTAGGATCAAAGACAGCTTTTGCAGGGCGAGCTGAACTCAATGTAACACAAAGTTTTGTGATAACTTAGATACAATTATTCTGACACAAGTTGCGTACAAAATGCGCACAGAATGCGTACAAAATGCGTACAAAATGCGTACAAAATGCGTACAAAAATGCGTACAAAAATGCGTACAGAATGCGTACAAAAAGAAAAACATCTACGTTCTTGTCTTCCTTAAAGGGGAACATTATCAGCAGACCTATGTAAGCGTCAATATATACCTTGATGTTGCAGAAAAAAAGACCATATATTTTTTTAACCGATTTCCGAACTCTAAATGGGTGAATTTTGGCGAATTAAACGCCTTTCTAATATTCGCTCTCGGTGTGATTTGTAATCTAAAATTAACTCAATATGTCAATATTGCGACATAAGCTAGTTAGCTCTGTGATTTTAGCGCATGTAAACATAGTTTGTCTGCGTTTGCGCTTGTAATAACAATATCGTTAATGCTCGGTTGATATTCAGGTCACGACATGTAAATGGAGTAGTGTTGGCGCTTTTTGTATGTTTTTTTAGCGGGCTTTATGGGTGGAATAGCGTATTCCGGTTAGCCATCGTGTGCTAGCCATATTTTGTGACTTAGAATGCGTACAAAAAGAAAAACATACGCGTTCTTGTCTTCCATAAGGATTGCGAACGATTGGCAAAATTCCAAAAATATGTCTTTTAAACTCAAATATCAGGGGTGCGCAAAACAATCCAAAAAGAAGATGTCAGGTTCAAACACTGATGGCATCTATTAAACAAGACAAGAAGCAAGGCATTAAACAGAGACATAATTATATTTGGCTCAATAAGGAGACACGCGTTCACCTGTACCCTTGCACAGTGTCACCACGCTCTGACGAAAGATTGTACGCCTCCTCTTTTATTTGGACTTTCCCTGATTACATGGCAACAGCTGTTTCTAAGGGCCGTGGGTCGTAAACAGCCATCGCCTTTGATTACAAACAGTTCAAAGAAAAGGTTGTAAAACAGTCCAAAGAAAAGGTCCCTGGAGGGTAGTCAGGTCCTGCTTCCTCTCCGCTTTGTAGTTCTCGGGTCAAGACGATATATTTGATTACAATACATCAAAGAAACATAACACCTTCATGTTGCTTCCCATCCTACACAGTGGAGTTTTACAAGCCTTCTTCTTGGTAGGATCAAAGACAGCTTTTGCAGGGCGAGCTGAACTCAATGTAACACAAAGTTTTGTGATAACTTAGATACAATTATTCTGACACAAGTTGTGTACAAAATGCGCACAGAATGCGTACAAAATGCATACAAAATGCGTACAAAAATGCGTACAGAATGCGTACAAAAATGCGTACAGAATGCGTACAAAAATGCGTACAGAATGCGTACAAAAAGAAAAACATCTACGTTCTTGTCTTCCTTAAAGAGGAACATTATCACCAGACCTATGTAAGCATCAATATATACCTTGATGTTGCAGAAAAAAAGACCATATATTTTTTTAACCGATTTCCGAACTCTAAATGGGTGAATTTTGGCGAATTAAACGCCTTTCTAATATTCGCTCTCGGTGTGATTTGTAATCTAAAATTAACTCAATATGTCAATATTGCGACATAAGCTAGTTAGCTCTGTGATTTTAGCGCATGTAAACATAGTTTGTCTGCGTTAGCGCTTGTAAAAACAATATCGTTGATGCTCGGTTGATATTCAGGTCACGACATGTAAATGGAGTAGTGTTGGCACTTTTTGTATGTTTTTTTAGCGGGCTTTATGGGTGGAATAGCGTATTCCGGTTAGCCATCGTGTGCTAGCCATATTTTGTGACTTAGAATGCGTACAAAAAGAAAAACATACGCGTTTTTGTCTTCCATAAGGATTGCGAACGATTGGCAAAATTCCAAAAATATGTCTTTTAAACTCAAATATCAGGGGTGCGCAAAACAATCCAAAAAGAAGATGTCAGGTTCAAACACTGATGACATCTATTAAACAAGACAAGGAGCAAGGAATTAAACAGAGACATAATTATATTTGGCTCAATAAGGAGACACGCGTTCACCTGTACCCTTGCACAGTGTCACCGCGCTCTGACGAAAGATTGTACGCCTCCTCTTTTATTTGGACTTTCCCTGATTACATGGCAACAGCTGTTTCTAAGGGCCGTGGGTCGTAAACAGCCATCGCCTTTGATTACAAACAGTTCAAAGAAAAGGTTGTAAAACAGTCCAAAGAAAAGGTCCCTGGAGGGTAGTCAGGTCCTGCTTCCTCTCCGCTTTGTAGTTCTCGGGTCAAGACAATATATTTGATTACAATACATCAAAGAAACATAACACCTTCATGTTGCTTCCCATCCTACACAGTGGAGTTTTACAAGCCTTCTTCTTGGTTGGATCAAAGACAGCTTTTGCAGGGCGAGCTGAACTCAATGTAACACAAAGTTTTGTGATAACTTAGATACAATTATTCTGACACAAGTTGTGTACAAAATGCGCACAGAATGCGTACAAAATGCATACAAAATGCGTACAAAATGCGTACAAAATGCGTACAAAAATGCGTACAGAATGCGGTCAAAAAGAAAAACATCTACGTTCTTGTCTTCCTTAAAGGGGAACATTATCAGCAGACCTATGTAAGCGTCAATATATACCTTGATGTTGCAGAAAAAAAGACCATATATTTTTTTAACCGATTTCCGAACTCTAAATGGGTGAATTTTGGCGAATTAAACGCCTTTCTAATATTCGCTCTCGGTGTGATTTGTAATCTAAAATTAACTCAATATGTCAATATTGCGACATAAGCTAGTTAGCTCTGTGATTTTAGCGCATGTAAACATAGTTTGTCTGCGTTAGCGCTTGTAATAACAATATCGTTAATGCTTGGTTGATATTCAGGTCACGACATGTAAATGGAGTAGTGTTGGCACTTTTTGTATGTTTTTTTAGCGGGCTTTATGGGTGGAATAGCGTATTCCGGTTAGCCATCGTGTGCTAGCCATATTTTGTGACTTAGAATGCGTACAAAAAGAAAAACATACGCGTTCTTGTCTTCCATAAGGATTGTGAACGATTGGCAAAATTCCAAAAATATGTCTTTTAAACTCAAATATCAGGGGTGCGCAAAACAATCCAAAAAGAAGATGTCAGGTTCAAACACTGATGACATCTATTAAACAAGACAAGAAGCAAAGGAATTAAACAGAGACATAATTATATTTGGCTCAATAAGGAGACACACGTTCACCTGTACCCTTGTACAGTGTCACCACGCTCTGACGAAAGATTGTACGCCTCCTCTTTTATTTGGACTTTCCCTGATTACATGGCAACAGCTGTTTCTAAGGGCTGTGGGTCGTAAACAGCCATCGCCTTTGATTACAAACAGTTCAAAGAAAAGGTTGTAAAACAGTCCAAAGAAAAGGTCCCTGGAGGGTAGTCAGGTCCTGCTTCCTCTCCGCTTTGTAGTTCTCGGGTCAAGACAATATATTTGATTACAATACATCAAAGAAACATAACACCTTCATGTTGCTTCCCATCCTACACAGTGGAGTTTTACAAGCCTTCTTCTTGGTAGGATCAAAGACAGCTTTTGCAGGGCGAGCTGAACTCAATGTAACACAAAGTTTTGTGATAACTTAGATACAATTATTCTGACACAAGTTGTGTACAAAATGCGCACAGAATGCGTACAAAATGCGTACAAAATGCGTACAAAAATGCGTACAGAATGCGTACAAAAATGCGTACAGAATGCGTACAAAAAGAAAAACATCTACGTTCTTGTCTTCCTTAAAGGGGAACATTATCAGCAGACCTATGTAAGCGTCAATATATACCTTGATGTTGCAGAAAAAAAGACCATATATTTTTTTAACCGATTTCCGAACTCTAAATGGGTGAATTTTGGCGAATTAAACGCCTTTCTAATATTCGCTCTCGGTGTGATTTGTAATCTAAAATTAACTCAATATGTCAATATTGCGACATAAGCTAGTTAGCTCTGTGATTTTAGCGCATGTAAACATAGTTTGTCTGCGTTAGCGCTTGTAATAACAATATCGTTAATGCTTGGTTGATATTCAGGTCACGACATGTAAATGGAGTAGTGTTGGCACTTTTTGTATGTTTTTTTAGCGGGCTTTATGGGTGGAATAGCGTATTCCGGTTAGCCATCGTGTGCTAGCCATATTTTGTGACTTAGAATGCGTACAAAAAGAAAAACATACGCGTTCTTGTCTTCCATAAGGATTGTGAACGATTGGCAAAATTCCAAAAATATGTCTTTTAAACTCAAATATCAGGGGTGCGCAAAACAATCCAAAAAGAAGATGTCAGGTTCAAACACTGATGACATCTATTAAACAAGACAAGAAGCAAAGGAATTAAACAGAGACATAATTATATTTGGCTCAATAAGGAGACACACGTTCACCTGTACCCTTGTACAGTGTCACCACGCTCTGACGAAAGATTGTACGCCTCCTCTTTTATTTGGACTTTCCCTGATTACATGGCAACAGCTGTTTCTAAGGGCTGTGGGTCGTAAACAGCCATCGCCTTTGATTACAAACAGTTCAAAGAAAAGGTTGTAAAACAGTCCAAAGAAAAGGTCCCTGGAGGGTAGTCAGGTCCTGCTTCCTCTCCGCTTTGTAGTTCTCGGGTCAAGACAATATATTTGATTACAATACATCAAAGAAACATAACACCTTCATGTTGCTTCCCATCCTACACAG
Organism: Nerophis lumbriciformis; assembly: GCF_033978685.3. Lineage (NCBI taxonomy): Eukaryota > Metazoa > Chordata > Actinopteri > Syngnathiformes > Syngnathidae > Nerophis > Nerophis lumbriciformis. The sequence continues at coordinate 53,775,229 of NC_084558.2, read as the reverse complement.
TGGAGTTTTACAAGCCTTCTTCTTGGTAGGATCAAAGACAGCTTTTGCAGGGCGAGCTGAACTCAATGTAACACAAAGTTTTGTGATAACTTAGATACAATTATTCTGACACAAGTTGTGTACAAAATGCGCACAGAATGCGTACAAAATGCGTACAAAATGCGTACAAAAATGCGTACAGAATGCGTACAAAAATGCGTACAGAATGCGTACAAAAAGAAAAACATCTACGTTCTTGTCTTCCTTAAAGGGGAACATTATCAGCAGACCTATGTAAGCGTCAATATATACCTTGATGTTGCAGAAAAAAAGACCATATATTTTTTTAACCGATTTCCGAACTCTAAATGTGTGAATTTTGGCGAATTAAACGCCTTTCTAATATTCGCTCTCGGTGTGATTTGTAATCTAAAATTAACTCAATATGTCAATATCGCGACATAAGCTAGTTAGCTCTGTGATTTTAGCGCATGTAAACATAGTTTGTCTGCGTTAGCGCTTGTAATAACAATATCGTTAATGCTCGGTTGATATTCAGGTCACGACATGTAAATGGAGTAGTGTTGGCACTTTTTGTATGTTTTTTTAGCGGGCTTTATGGGTGGAATAGCGTATTCCGGTTAGCCATCGTGTGCTAGCCATATTTTGTGACTTAGAATGCGTACAAAAAGAAAAACATACGCGTTCTTGTCTTCCATAAGGATTGCGAACGATTGGCAAAATTCCAAAAATATGTCTTTTAAACTCAAATATCAGGGGTGCGCAAAACAATCCAAAAAGAAGATGTCAGGTTCAAACACTGATGACATCTATTAAACAGGACAAGAAGCAAGGAATTAAACAGAGACATAATTATATTTGGCTCAATAAGGAGACACGCGTTCACCTGTACCCTTGCACAGTGTCACCACGCTCTGACGAAAGATTGTACGCCTCCTCTTTTATTTGGACTTTCCCTGATTACATGGCAACAGCTGTTTCTAAGGGCCGTGGGTCGTAAACAGCCATCGCCTTTGATTACAAACAGTTCAAAGAAAAGGTTGTAAAACAGTCCAAAGAAAAGGTCCCTGGAGGGTAGTCAGGCCCTGCTTCCTCTCCGCTTTGTAGTTCTCGGGTCAAGACAATATATTTGATTACAATACATCAAAGAAACATAACACCTTCATGTTGCTTCCCATCCTACACAGTGGAGTTTTACAAGCCTTCTTCTTGGTAGGATCAAAGACAGCTTTTGCAGGGCGAGCTGAACTCAATGTAACACAAAGTTTTGTGATAACTTAGATACAATTATTCTGACACAAGTTGCGTACAAAATGCGCACAGAATGCGTACAAAATGCATACAAAATGCGTACAAAATGCGTACAAAATGCGTACAAAAATGCGTACAGAATGCGTACAAAAAGAAAAACATCTACGTTCTTGTCTTCCTTAAAGGGGAACATTATCAGCAGACCTATGTAAGCGTCAATATATACCTTGATGTTGCAGAAAAAAAGACCATATATTTTTTTAACCGATTTCCGAACTCTAAATGGGTGAATTTTGGCGAATTAAACGCCTTTCTAATATTCGCTCTCGGTGTGATTTGTAATCTAAAATTAACTCAATATGTCAATATCGCGACATAAGCTAGTTAGCTCTGTGATTTTAGCGCATGTAAACATAGTTTGTCTGCGTTAGCGCTTGTAATAACAATATCGTTAATGCTCGGTTGATATTCAGGTCACGACATGTAAATGGAGTAGTGTTGGCACTTTTTGTATGTTTTTTTAGCGGGCTTTATGGGTGGAATAGCGTATTCCGGTTAGCCATCGTGTGCTAGCCATATTTTGTGACTTAGAATGCGTACAAAAAGAAAAACATACGCGTTCTTGTCTTCCATAAGGATTGCGAACGATTGGCAAAATTCCAAAAATATGTCTTTTAAACTCAAATATCAGGGGTGCGCAAAACAATCCAAAAAGAAGATGTCAGGTTCAAACACTGATGACATCTATTAAACAGGACAAGAAGCAAGGAATTAAACAGAGACATAATTATATTTGGCTCAATAAGGAGACACGCGTTCACCTGTACCCTTGCACAGTGTCACCACGCTCTGACGAAAGATTGTACGCCTCCTCTTTTATTTGGACTTTCCCTGATTACATGGCAACAGCTGTTTCTAAGGGCCGTGGGTCGTAAACAGCCATCGCCTTTGATTACAAACAGTTCAAAGAAAAGGTTGTAAAACAGTCCAAAGAAAAGGTCCCTGGAGGGTAGTCAGGCCCTGCTTCCTCTCCGCTTTGTAGTTCTGGGGTCAAGACAATATATTTGATTACAATACATCAAAGAAACATAACACCTTCATGTTGCTTCCCATCCTACACAGTGGAGTTTTACAAGCCTTCTTCTTGGTAGGATCAAAGACAGCTTTTGCAGGGCGAGCTGAACTCAATGTAACACAAAGTTTTGTGATAACTTAGATACAATTATTCTGACACAAGTTGTGTACAAAATGCGCACAGAATGCGTACAAAATGCATACAAAATGCGTACAAAATGCGTACAAAATGCGTACAAAAATGCGTGCAGAATGCGTACAAAAATGCGTACAGAATGCGTACTAAAAGAAAAACATCTACGTTCTTGTCTTCCTTAAAGGGGAACATTATCACCAGACCTATGTAAGCATCAATATATACCTTGATGTTGCAGAAAAAAAGACCATATATTTTTTTAACCGATTTCCGAACTCTAAATGGGTGAATTTTGGCGAATTAAACGCCTTTCTAATATTCGCTCTTGGTGTGATTTGTAATCTAAAATTAACTCAATATGTCAATATCGCGACATAACCTAGTTAGCTCTGTGATTTTAGCGCATGTAAACATAGTTTGTCTGCGTTAGCGCTTGTAATAACAATATCGTTAATGCTTGGTTGATATTCAGGTCACGACATGTAAATGGAGTAGTGTTGGCACTTTTTGTATGTTTTTTTAGCGGGCTTTATGGGTGGAATAGCGTATTCCGGTTAGCCATATTTTGTGACTTAGAATGCGTACAAAAAGAAAAACATACGCGTTCTTGTCTTCCATAAGGATTGCGAACGATTGGCAAAATTCCAAAAAATATGTCTTTTAAACTCAAATATCAGGGGTGCGCAAAACAATCCAAAAAGAAGATGTCAGGTTCAAACACTGATGGCATCTATTAAACAAGACAAGAAGCAAGGAATTAAACAGAGACATAATTATATTTGGCTCAATAAGGAGACACGCGTTCACCTGTACCCTTGTACAGTGTCACCACGCTCTGACGAAAGATTGTACGCCTCCTCTTTTATTTGGACTTTCCCTGATTACATGGCAACAGCTGTTTCTAAGGGCCGTGGGTCGTAAACAGCCATCGCCTTTGATTACAAACAGTTCAAAGAAAAGGTTGTAAAACAGTCCAAAGAAAAGGTCCCTGGAGGGTAGTCAGGCCCTGCTTCCTCTCCGCTTTGTAGTTCTCGGGTCAAGACAATATATTTGATTACAATACATCAAAGAAACATAACACCTTCATGTTGCTTCCCATCCTACACAGTGGAGTTTTACAAGCCTTCTTCTTGGTAGGATCAAAGACAGCTTTTGCAGGGCGAGCTGAACTCAATGTAACACAAAGTTTTGTGATAACTTAGATACAATTATTCTGACACAAGTTGTGTACAAAATGCGCACAGAATGCGTACAAAAATGCGTACAAAAATGCGTACAAAAATGCGTACAAAAATGCGTACAGAATGCGTACAAAAAGAAAAACATCTACGTTCTTGTCTTCCTTAAAGAGGAACATTATCACCAGACCTATGTAAGCGTCAATATATACCTTGATGTTGCAGAAAAAAAGACCATATATTTTTTTAACCGATTTCCGAACTCTAAATGGGTGAATTTTGGTGAATTAAACGCCTTTCTAATATTCGCTCTCGGTGTGATTTGTAATCTAAAATTAACTCAATATGTCAATATTGCGACATAAGCTAGTTAGCTCTGTGATTTTAGCGCATGTAAACAAAGTTTGTCTGCGTTAGCGCTTGTAATAACAATATCGTTAATGCTTGGTTGATATTCAGGTCACGACATGTAAATGGAGTAGTGTTGGCACTTTTTGTATGTTTTTTTAGCGGGCTTTATGGGTGGAATAGCGTATACCGGTTAGCCATCGTGTGCTAGCCATATTTTGTGACTTAGAATGCGTACAAAAAGAAAAACATACGCGTTCTTGTCTTCCATAAGGATTGCGAACGATTGGCAAAATCCCAAAAATATGTCTTTTAAACTCAAATATCAGGGGTGCGCAAAACAATCCAAAAAGAAGATGTCAGGTTCAAACACTGATGACATCTATTAAACAAGACAAGAAGCAAGGAATTAAACAGAGACATAATTATATTTGGCTCAATAAGGAGACACGCGTTCACCTGTACCCTTGCACAGTGTCACCACGCTCTGACGAAAGATTGTACGCCTCCTCTTTTATTTGGACTTTCCCTGATTACATGGCAACAGCTGTTTCTAAGGGCCGTGGGTCGTAAACAGCCATCGCCTTTGATTACAAACGGTTCAAAGAAAAGGTTGTAAAACAGTCCAAAGAAAAGGTCCCTGGAGGGTAGTCAGGCCCTGCTTCCTCTCCGCTTTGTAGTTCTCGGGTCAAGACAATATATTTGATTACAATACATCAAAGAAACATAACACCTTCATGTTGCTTCCCATCCTACACAGTGGAGTTTTACAAGCCTTCTTCTTGGTGGGATCAAAGACAGCTTTTGCAGGGCGAGCTGAACTCAATGTAACACAAAGTTTTGTGATAACTTAGATACAATTATTCTGACACAAGTTGTGTACAAAATGCGCACAGAATGCGTACAAAATGCGTACAAAATGCGTACAAAATGCGTACAAAATGTGTACAAAAATGCGTACAGGATGCGTACAAAAAGAAAAACATCTACGTTCTTGTCTTCCTTAAAGGGGAACATTATCAGCAGACCTATGTAAGCGTCAATATATACCTTGATGTTGCAGAAAAAAAGACCATATATTTTTTTAACCGATTTCCGAACTCTAAATGGGTGAATTTTGGCGAATTAAACGCCTTTCTATTGTTCGCTCTCGGAGCGATGACGTCACATCGGGAAGCAATCCGCCATTTTCTCAAACACCGAGTCAAATCAGTTCTGTTATTTTCCGTTTTTTTCGACTGTTTTCCGTACCTTGGAGACATCATGCCTGGTCGGTGTGTTGTCGGAGGGTGTAACAACACCAACAGGGACGGATTCAAGTTGCACCAGTGGCCCAAAGATGCCAAAGTGGCAAGAAATTGGACGTTTGTTCCGCACACTTTACCCACGAAAGCTATGCTACGACAGAGATGGCAAGAATGTGTGGATATCCTGCGACACTCAAAGCAGATGCATTTCCAACCATAAAGTCAAAGAAATCTGCCGCCAGACCCCCATTGAATCTGCCGGAGTGTGTGAGCAATTCAGGGACAAAGGGCCTCGCTAGCACGGCAAGCAATGGCGGCAGTTTGTTCCCGCAGACGAGCGAGCTAAACCCCCTATAGACCCTAGCTTCCCTGGCCTGCTGACATCAACTCCAAAACTGGACAGATCAGCTTTCAAGAAAAGAGCGCGGATGAGGGTATGTCTACAGAATATATTAATTGATGAAAACTGGGCTGTCTGCACTCTCAAAGTGCATGTTGTTGCCAAATGTATTTCATATGCTGTAAACCTAGTTCATAGTTGTTAGTTTCCTTTAATGCCAAACAAACACATACCAATCGTTGGTTAGAAGGCGATCGCCGAATTCGTCCTCGCTTTCTCCCGTGTCGCTGGCTGTCGTGTCGTTTTCCTCGGTTTCGCTTGCATACGGTTCAAACCGATATGGCTCAATAGCTTCAGTTTCTTCTTCAATTTGGTTTTTGCTACCTGCCTCCACACTACAACCATCTGTTTCAATACATGCGTAATCTGTTGAATCGCTTAAGCCGCTGAAATCCGAGTCTGAATCCGAGCTAATGTCGCTATAGCTTGCTGTTCTTTCCGCCATGTTTGTTTGTATTCACTATGTGACAGAGGTGTGGACTCGAGTCACATGACTTGGACTCGAGTCAGACTCGAGTCATGAATTTGATGACTTTAGACTCGACTTGACAAAATGTAAAAAGACTTGCAACTCGACTTAGACTTTAACAACAATGACTTGTGACTTCACTTGGACTTGAGCCTTTTGAATTGACATGACTTGCTACTTTCCCCAAAACCCAAAGATGAAAAAGTTATTCGGGAGCGCTCCGTATTTTTCATTGTGTACTTGTCTATCAGCGTTGCGTGTGTCAGCTGGTGTGCTCTCAGTACAACAGCCAATCAAATTAGATCTACTTTGTTTTCATCACACAGCATTCATCCAATCAAATTGCAGGACAACCAACGAAGAAGACATGTCCAAACCACACGCCAGTGAACAAAAAATGATACCTAAAATAATTTTGTTTGGGTATAAAAATTACGAGGTGGTCAACACAAAACGGTTTGCAGTATGCAACACATGCGGTTCCAAAATTACTGATGGAGAGGAAACAACTTCCAACTTCGTCCGGCATTTGAAGTTGCACAAAGAACGGTAAGTTTTGAATGTAAGATAACGTTTATTGGCTAAGTAACGTGACTTTTATTTGCTGTGTAGTTAAATCAGTGAGGCTGTAAACTCACTGCTAACGTTATAACGTTATTGCAAACACGGGAATCTGTTGCAGTTCACTACCTTATTCATACTTTTTGTTCAGTGATTTTTTTTAAGCAGGGTTACGTTAGTCAATATATCACACGTAACGTTAGACGGCGGTCAGCAGCACCGCGTATTTTAGCCACCTAAAAAAAGACAAAAATAGTCAAATAAAGGTCAGTTAAAATGTATACTATATTATGAATATGTGTACCGTTTTAGCTAGCTTTCTGACATACTGTTGGTTGTTTACCTCAGTGGTCCCCAACCACCGGGCCGCGGCCCGGTACTGGTCCGTGGATCGATTGGTATCGGGCCGCACAAGAAATAAAAAATGTTTTCTTCTTTTTTTAATTAAATCAACATAAAAAACACAAGATACACTTACAAGTAGTGCATCAACCCAAAACAACTCTCTCCCCCCTTTTGTTCTGGGCATTGAACATGAAGACTCTTCCTTCACTGTTACGAGTGGCCATGAGAGTCTTGGCAGTGCCTGCCTCCAGTGCTCCAGTGGAGCGAGTTTTCAGCCATGGTGGCATCATACTACGCCCCCATCGTGCACAAATGACTGACAGACTCTTGGCTAATTTGGTCTTTTGCAAATGCAATGCAGCATAGGGCCCTGACATATAAAAAGTACAACTTTTTTGTTATGTTCACGTATATGTCATGTTTTTTCAATGTTAACACTTTTGTACAAATAAGTACATTTGCACTTTATTTTTCAATGTGTTTGTTCTGTAAAGGAATGAGTTAATGTTTAAAATGACTGGTTAATAGTGCTATTATAAAGTGCAATGTCAGCACAATTTTCTTTCCTGCAATTTAAAATGCACTTGTTTTAATAAATAAATACAGCGTTTGAAAAGCATACACAATCTGTGTTAATATATTAGTCTGTGGTTAAAAGGACTTGAAAGGACTCGAAACTCAAAATGCAGGACTTAGGACTCGACTTGAGACTTTCCAGTCTTGACTTTGGACTTGACTCGGGGCTTGCCTGTCTTGACTCGGGACTTGACTCGGACTTGAGGGCAAAGACTTGAGACTTACTTGTGACTTGCAAAACAATGACTTGGTCCCACCTCTGCTATGTGACGTCACAGGAAAATGGACGGGTGTATATAACGATGGTTAAAATCAGGCACTTTGAAGCTTTTTTTAGGGATATTGCGTGATGGGTAAAATTTTGAAAAAAACTTTGAAAAATATAATAAGCCACTGGGAACTGATTTTTAATGGTTTTAACCCTCCTGAAATTGTGATAATGTTCCCCTTTAACATCGAAACTGTAGCCGTCATTATGATGTGCAGTGCTGTTATTAAATGACCATAAGTCTTGAACTATAGCACGTAACTCAATGGTTGGAATCTGCGCTTTTGAGTTATTACGGTAATCTACGTGACAGCGGCTCAGACAAGTCACCAAGAACTGGAGGCGGGGTTTGTTTCCAGCGCAGCCAACAGGAAAGCACATTTTTACAACAAAGTTCTGCAAAAATTGTAGGTGTTTTTTTTTTTTACCCTTTACTTCTTTTGCCGTGTTTGTCGCATTTTTGGTTGAGTTTTGCTTAATTGTAAAAGATCTTGATCAAGGAGGTGGTCTGAATAGTAAAGAGGAGCGACGTTCATATGTCGTTAATATTCAGTGTTTTATTGTTCGTAGTTAATATTGCGAATCCCACATTTTTTATTGTAATGTTGATTCTGGGTGTCTGATTCAGTAAAGAAAAATTAGGTTGTCTGTGATAAAGTTTTTAGCATTTTATCAGTCATTATTGTGCATTTTTCTATTAGTGTTCTTTAAAAAAAGGGACCCCAGCGCACATACTGTACAGCATATTTTTATAGGTATATACGTATATTTATATGTATTTATTTGCGCACATTTTTTTATTTCACTGTGGCCCCCGAGTCAAAATAATTGCCCAGGTCTGCACTACAGTATGTAGGGATGGGTACCGGATCCAGTACCGAGTTAATCTTTGTCCACCACACGATTCAATTCGATTCTTGGGGGGTAATGATTCGATTTAGATTCGATTCTAAACGATTCTTAATTCAAAATCATTACTTTTTTAATGTCATTGGGTGCCGGTCCTATGATTAATGACATTCCTCCATAAAATAGTTAAACAACTCTGATACATTTCTGTATTACTTCAAATAAAACCGTTTTTGTTCAGTAAAATTCTACCCAAACATTAAATAAAGTCAAATACAAATAAGGCAACAAGAGAAGTATCCAACACTTCTCTTTTCTAAAGTAAATGTAGCAGATATAGATCATTTACATCAACTATATGATTTGTCTGAGTGGCTGGACAGGACAGATAAAAATAATAACAATAAGTAAGATTTTTTTAATTGATTAAGAATAGTTACAAATAAGAATCGCGATTCATTTGATTTTTTGATTTTTTTTTACACCCCTTCCGATTCACGTAAAATCCAACGGTGCCATGTTTCCGTACCTGGTTTGTGTGTGACGTCACTTACCCTTGCCGACTCACCAGCCCTAAAAAAATATATATTCAGTCTAAGGCTGGACTCCCGTGGAGGAGGTCCAGACTGAGGCCAGGAAAAAAAACAACTCAATAGCTATAGCACACATAAACAATTTACAAAGAACACACAAGACTTGCAACAGAGAGGACGGAGAGGGGCTACGGAGGCAGGCTGTTGCTATCTAAGCGCTCCATCACTCCTAGGGATTCAAGCCTCGCAGGCATGGGGTATGTGTGCGTGACGTGCATTTTCCGTGGATATTGGCTTTGCCATTGACATGCTACTGATTAGCATTAGCCATTTTAACTCTTTAATTTCAATACCGTCAAATTTGTTAATGAAAACTCTTTACAATCAAACATATGGTGCATAATAAGTACAATACTTAAGTTAAAGTTGAAGTACCAATGATTGTGGTCCTCTGCATTTGACCCATCCCCTTGATCACCCCCTGGGAGGTGGGGGGAGTAGTCGGCAGCAGCGGTGGCCGCGCCCGGGAATCATTTTTGGAGATTTAACCCCCAATTCCAACCCTTGATGCTGAGTGCCAAGCAGGGAGGTAATGGCTCCCATTTTTCGTCCGGGGTTTGAACTCACAACCTACCGATCTCAGGGCGGACACTCTAACCACTAGGCCACTGAGTATGTTCTATATATATATATACTGTATATATATATGTATATATATATATGTATGTGTGGGGGAAAAAAAATCACAAGACTATTTCATCTCTACAGGCCTGTTTCATGAGGGGGGGTACCCTCAATCGTCAGGAGATTTTAATGGGAGCATTCGCATACCATGGTTTATATAGGGCGCAGAGTGGGTGGGTACAGGCTGGCCTAGGGGCGTGGTGATTGGCTCATGTGTTACCTAGGATGTGTTTCCGTCTATGGCGGCATGTTGTTACAATTTCGCTGCGCTTGTTGAGGGATGACAGGTCTGGACGGTAAATAATAAACAGTTTCTCTTTCAAGCATAGGTTGCATCTTTTATTACCACTATTGTAAGGTGTGCTGGATGCAAGAATTTGCCATGTTATTGAATATTCAACATTATTGTCTTTGAGGTCCCAAATGTGTTTGCTGAGTTCTGTGGTATTTCGCAGGTTTTTGTTCCTGAAAGAAGCCTTGTGGTTGTTCCATCTGGTTTTGAATTCACCCTCGGTTAATCCTACATATGTGTCGGATGTGTTAATGTCCTTGCGTATTACCTTAGATTGGTAGACAACTGATGTTTGTAAGCACCCCCCGTTGAGGGGGCAATCAGGTTTCTTTCGACAGTTACATGCTTTGTTGGTTTTGGAGTCGTTCTGACTGGGGGTCGACGGCTCATTTGCAATTGTTTTGTTGTGGTTTGAGATGATTTGTCGTATATTGTTCATGCAGCTGTAGCTCAATTTGATGTTGTTCTTGTTGAATACTTTTCTTAGGTTGTTGTCTTTGGGAAAGTGTTTGTCAATCAGATTGAGGAATTTGTGTCCAATGTTCGTTGAGACGTTTTTGCTGTATGGGGGGTTGTACCAGATGATGCCGTTTCGTTTTCTGTTCTTTTTTGGCTGGTTTCCTGGCGTGGGTTCATAGGTGAGGGTGAAATTGTATCCGCTTTCATCAAGGGCTTTTTGGTACGGGGGGGTTGCTTGGTCAAATTCAGCTTTGCTAGATGACAGCATCGATAGCCTTTTATTGATTCCGGTAGGTATTCTTTTCGTGGTGGTGGGTGGATGGTTGCTGTCATGGTGCACGTATTGGAGTGTTGTGTTGGGTTTCGTGAATGGTTGGTAGCTGTTATTTCTCAGGTTGAAAGTGACGTCGAGGAAGTTGACGGTTTGCTTGTTGGCTTCAATCGTGATCCGTAGGCCGTTCTCTTTGAAAATTTGGCATATGCGCTTCTTGGTATTCTCGCTGCTCCTTGGCGAGGCGCGACACACTGCCAGTCCGTCATCACGGTAAATACCAAGGTTCAGATTGAGGCTAGCGAGCTGGGAGAGGAGGAAACTCCCAACGAGTTCACACGTTTCTGCTCCGTCATGTATATATATATATATATATATATATATATATATATATATATATATATATATATATATATATATATATATATATAATAAAATTGCTTCGAGATCGGCAAGCACAACCAGAATTATTCCGTACATTAGGCGCACCGGTTGACTCGGCCGGGGTTTGAACTCACAACCTACCGATCTCAGGGCGGACACTCTAAAAACATTTTGTAGGGCGCAACAAAGACTGAAATACACTACTGACTGTAATTGCAACCCAATGTCATACTCGCAATTGATACTCAGAAACGTAATTAATTTAAAAAAAAGATATAACAACTAGGGGTGTAACGGTACGTGTACTTGTATTGAACCGTTTCGGTACGGGGGTTTCGGTTCGGTTCGGAGGTGTACCGAACGAGTTTCCACATGAACATATTAAGTAGCCGCCTCCGCTTCCTTCTGCCTCATCTGATTAGTTACAAATAGATCGGTAACAGCCAATCAGCAGTGCATATTCAGAGCGCATGTAGTCAGTGCTTAGCGTTTAGCAGGTAATCATCAGGCAGCGGACTCTTCCCAAATGATAATAAACACCTCCCAACTACTAGTAACATCACTATGAGCCCGTTGATCTTCTAGAAATACAAAAGGCAGCTCAGCTCGCTCGCAGTCCTGGCTTGAGGTGAAGGCTAATTCGCTTTTAGCGTAACGTTAGCTCATTTTGCAGTGTGTGTGTGTGTTATGGACAGCAAAGCCCTGTCTGTCTGTTATTTCACTTGACCTTTTTCTGTGTTGATTGAGCTGTGTTGAAGCAGCAAAAAAGGACATTATGTTAAATGAAGAGTTTCTGTCTCTGATAGTTGATATAATAATGTAAGTGCATCATTAAGCCTACATGAACTCCATGGTGTTCAGGGATGAATAGTCTCTCCTATTGCTATTGTACCATTTTTTCAGCTATAGTTACATTAATCATTAGAAATGGAGCAGCCTAGTTTTGAATGGCAGGGTCCCTGCTATCACGTGTTGATACAAATATAACATTTACATAATACAAATCAACTACAGGCTTCCCAAATGCTGCAATAAATTAAGCATGATGAGTTGACTTGAAACTGTTTAATATTGCACTTTTTATATGTAGAAGAAAAGTTTTGTCATTTTATTTAATCCGAGCAACAACTTGAGGCAGTTTAATGTTGATTAACGTGGGCAGAATTATTATAGTGTTCCCAATGTTAAAAGGATAATGCCATTGTTTACAAATTTGCATACTTGCCAACCTTGAGACCTCCAATTTCGGGGGGTGGGTGCGGGGGGCGTGGTTGGGGCGGGGGCGTGGTTGGGGGCGTGGTTAAGAGGGGAGGAGTATATTTACAGCTAGAATTCACCAAGTCAAGTTTTTATAAATAATAATAAATCAAGTATTTCATATATATATATGTATATATATATAAATACACACACACATATATATATATATATATATATATATATATATATATACCCGCGACCCCGAAGGGAATAAGCGGTAGTAAATGGATGCATGGATGGATATATATACCGTATTTTCCGCACTATAAGGCGCACCTAAAAACCACAAATTTTCTCAAAAGCTGACAGTGCGCTTTATAACCCGGTGCGCTTTATATATGGATAAATATTAAGATTCATTTTCATAAAGTTTCGGTCTCGCAGCTTCGGTAAACAGCTGCCATCTTTTTTCCCGGTAGAACAGGAAGCGCTTCTTTGTCTACGCAAGCAACCGCCAAGGTAACCACCCGCCCCCATAGAACAGGAAGCGCTTCTTCTTCTACTGTAAGCAACCACCCGCCCGCGTAGAAGAAGAAAAAGCGCGCGGATATCACCGTACGTTTCATTTCCTTTGTGTGTTTACATCTGTAAAGACCACAAAATGGCTCCTACTAAGCGACAGGTATCCGGTTCATGAAAAGACGCAATCTCTCCATCCGCACACGGATTACTATTTCACAGCAACTGATATTCCTGTGAACCGCACTGTGGATACAACGGGAGCACGTACGGTGAATATTCGCACCACAGGGAATGAGAAGTCATCCTTCACTGTGGTTCTAGCTTGCCATGCTAATGGCCAGAAACTTCCACCCATGGTGATATTCAAAAGGAAGACCTTGCCAAAAGAGACCTTTCCAGCCGGCGTCATCATAAAAGCTAACTCGAAGGGATGGATGAAGAAAAGATGAGCGAGTGGTTAAGGTAAGTTTAAGTTTACGCAAAGAGGCCGGGTGGCTTTTTTCACGCAGCTCTGTCCATGTTGATATACGTATGTTTGTGATTGCACATTTGCGTACATTTTGGGAGTGAACAGAGTTGTTAGAACGCTGGTTTTTAATATATTATTAAAGTTTGACTGACCTATCTGACTGTTTTTTTGACATTCCTTTAGCGCAGTTAGATGCGGCTTACAACACGGGGCGGCTTATAGGTGGACAAAGTTTTGAAATATGCCGTTCATTGAAGGCGCGGCTTATAACCCAGGGCGCCTTATGGTGCGGAAAATACGGTATATATATATATACATATATATATATATATATATATATATATATATATATATATATATATATATATATATATATATGAGAAATAATTGACTTTCAGTGAATTCTAGATATATATATATATATATATATATATATATATATATATATATATATATATATATATATAAAAGAAATACTTGAATTTCAGTGTTCATTTATTTACACATATACACACACATAACACTCATCTACTCATTATTGAGTTAAGGGTTGAATTGTCCATCCTTGTTCTATTCTCTGTCACTATTTTTCTAACCATGCTGAACACCCTCTCTGATTTATGCATTGCTGTGTGGCACGTACAAAAGTGCTTTCATCAAATGCACTAGATGGCAGTATTGTCCTGTTTAAGAGTGTCACAACATTGCTGTTTACGGCAGACGGACTGCTTTACTGTAGACGTTCTTTATATCGTGGGAAAGCGGACTCAGGTCAGCATGGAGCTGGAGGGGGCGTGGCCTCCAGCTCCGCCTGAATTTCGGGAGATTTTCGGGAGAAAATTTGTCCCGGGAGGTTTTCGGGAGAGGCGCTGAATTTCGGGAGTCTCCCGGAAAATCCGGGAGGGTTGGCAAGTATGCAAATTTGGTGAATAAATAACCAAAAAATTTATATTTTGTTGTTTTCTTACTGTACCGAAAATGAACCGAACCGTGACCTCTAAACCGAGATACGTACCAAACCGAAACTTTTTGTGTACCGTTACACCCTTACTAACAACTGAACAGCAGTTGTTTTCAAAAACGATGAATATTCATTAACTCACACAAAAGTACTGAGAATTAGTTTTGGTTCAAATGTGAATGTCTCCCAGCCCTTACATTATGTTGATTGTTAATATATCAATTTGAGTGCCCTGTAAGGGCTACTGTACTGTACTGTACTGTGCTCACATTTTGCCAAAGTCATCTTAAAGTAGTCACAGTTGGCTCCGTAATGATTGTAGGATTTAAAATAAAACAGAGAATAGGCTGCAGAACAAAGTTTATTTGTACAGCAGGGGTGCTCATTACGTCGATCGCGAGCTACCGGTCGATCGTGGAGGGTGTGTCAGTTGATCACCAGCCAGGCATTAAAAAAATAGTCCTAAAAATGAGCGATCATAAATCTTCACTATGACGTCACTTTCGTCACTTGATTGACATTCACGGCACCCGAGGGTCTTCTGAGATGACGCTGGCTGCTGCCAGCTCATTAAAATGACCGACTGGAAGGCGAGAAACACTTTATTTCAACAGACTCTGGCGCCGTACCTGTCGTCAAAACTCCAAAGACCGACTGCACAGTTGCACAATAAAAGCTCTGCTTCATCCTGCCTGCGCTACCAAAATAAGAGTCTTAGAAAGCTGGCGTGCACAAGCTAGCAAGCTACGGAGTTTGCCGACAATGTATTTCTTGTAAAGTGTATACAGAGGAGTACGGAAGCTGGACAAATAAGATGCCAAAAACCAACCACTTTCATGTGGTATTGGACAAAAAGGAGGACTTTTTTTCTCCTCCATTCGAAAATGCGGACGTTTTCAACACCACTGTCTGATTCCTATCAATGCAAGTCATCAGAATCAGGTAATACACCAACTTATATTCTTGTCTTCATGAAAGAAAGGAATCTATATGTGTTAAACATGCTTGTATTATCTTTAACCACCTTTATAACTTATTAACAATATTAACTATATGTGTTAAACATGCTTGTATTATCTTTAACCACCTTTAACTTGTTAACAATATTAACTATATGTGTTAAACATGCTTGTATTATCTTTAACCACCTTTAACTTATTAACAATATTAACTATATGTGTTAAACATGCTTGTATTATCTTTAACCACCTTTAAGTTGTTAACAATATTAACTATTTGTGTTAAACATGCTTGTATTATTTTTAACCACCTTTAACTTGTTAACAATATTAACTATATGTGTTAAACATACTTGCATTATCTTTAAACACCTTTAACTTGTTAACAATATTAACTATATGTGTAAAACATGCTTGTATTATCTTTAAACACCTTTAAGTTGTTAACAATATTAACTATATGTGTTAAACATGCTTGTATTATCTTTAACCACCTTTAACTTATTAACAATATTAACTATATGTGTTAAACATGCTTGTATTATCTTTAAACACCTTTAAGTTGTAAACAATATTAACTATATGTGTTAAACATGCTTGTATTATCTTTAACCACCTTTAAGTTGTTAACAATATTAACTATATGTGTAAAACATGCTTGTATTATCTTTAAACACCTTTAAGTTGTTAACAATATTAACTATATGTGTTAAACATGCTTGTATTATCTTTAACCACCTTTAACTTATTAACAATATTAACTATATGTGTTAAACATGCTTGTATTATCTTTAAACACCTTTAAGTTGTAAACAATATTAACTATATGTGTTAAACATGCTTGTATTATCTTTAACCACCTTTAACTTATTAACAATATTAACTATATGTGTTAAACATGCTTGTATTATCTTTAAACACCTTTAAGTTGTAAACAATATTAACTATATGTGTTAAACATGCTTGTATTATCTTTAACCACCTTTAAGTTGTTAACAATATTAACTATTTGTGTTAAACATGCTAATATTATTTTTAAACACCTTTAAGTTGTTAACAATATTAACTATATGTGTTAAACATGCTTGTATTATCTTTAACCACCTTTAAGTTGTTAACAATATTAACTATATGTGTAAAACATGCTTGTATTATCTTTAAACACCTTTAAGTTGTTAACAATATTAACTATATGTGTTAAACATGCTTGTATTATCTTTAAACACCTTTAAGTTGTTAGCAATATTAACTATATGTGTTAAACATGCTTGTATTATCTTTAAACACCTTTAAGTTGTTAACAATATTAACTATATGTGTTAAACATGCTTGTATTATCTTTAACCACCTTTAAGTTGTTAACAATATTAACTATATGTGTAAAACATGCTTGTATTATCTTTAAACACCTTTAAGTTGTTAACAATATTAACTATATGTGTTAAACATGCTTGTATTATCTTTAACCACCTTTAACTTATTAACAATATTAACTATATGTGTTAAACATGCTTGTATTATCTTTAAACACCTTTAAGTTGTAAACAATATTAACTATATGTGTTAAACATGCTTGTATTATCTTTAACCACCTTTAAGTTGTTAACAATATTAACTATTTGTGTTAAACATGCTTGTATTATTTTTAACCACCTTTAACTTGTTAACAATATTAACTATATGTGTTAAACATACTTGCATTATCTTTAAACACCTTTAACTTGTTAACAATATTAACTATATGTGTTAAACATGCTTGTATTATCTTTAACCACCTTTAACTTATTAACAATATTAACTATATGTGTTAAACATGCTTGTATTATCTTTAAACACCTTTAAGTTGTAAACAATATTAACTATATGTGTTAAACATGCTTGTATTATCTTTAACCACCTTTAAGTTGTTAACAATATTAACTATATGTGTTAAACATACTTGCATTATCTTTAAACACCTTTAACTTGTTAACAATATTAACTATATGTGTAAAACATGCTTGCATTATCTTTAAACACCTTTAAGTTGTTAACAATATTAACTATATGTGTAAAACATGCTTGTATTATCTTTAAACACCTTTAAGTTGTTAACAATATTAACTATATGTGTTAAACATGCTTGTATTATCTTTAACCACCTTTAACTTATTAACAATATTAATTATATGTGTTAAACATGCTTGTATTATCTTTAACCACCTTTATGTTGTTAACAATATTAACTATTTGTGTTAAACATGCTTGTATTATTTTTAACCACCTTTAACTTGTTAACAGTATTAACTATATGTGTTAAACATACTTGCATTATCTTTAAACACCTTTAACTTGTTAACAATATTAACTATATGTGTAAAACATGCTTGTATTATCTTTAAACACCTTTAAGTTGTTAACAATATTAACTATATGTGTTAAACATGCTTGTATTATCTTTAACCACCTTTAACTTATTAACAATATTAACTATATGTGTTAAACATTCTTGCATTATCATTAAACACCTTTAACTTGTTAACAATATTAACTATATGTGTTAAACATACTTGCATTATCTTTAAACACCTTTAACTTGTTAACAATATTAACTATATGTGTTAAACATACTTGCATTATCTTTAAACACCTTTAACTTGTTAACAATATTAACTATATGTGTAAAACATGCTTGTATTATCTTTAAACACCTTTAAGTTGTTAACAATATTAACTATATGTGTTAAACATGCTTGTATTATCTTTAAACACCTTTAAGTTGTAAACAATATTAACTATATGTGTTAAACATACTTGCATTATCTTTAAACACCTTTAACTTGTTAACAATATTAACTATATGTGTTAAACATACTTGCATTATCTTTAAACACCTTTAACTTGTTAACAATATTAACTATATGTATTAAACATACTTGTATTATCATTAAACACCTTTAATGTATTAACAATATTAACTATATGTGTTAAACATGCTTGCATTATCATTAAACACCTTTAACTTGTTAACAAAAACATATATTTCATAAATAAGTAAATATAAATGATATACAGTATATGAATGAGGTAGATCCCCACGACTTGATCAATTGAAAAGTAGCTCGCCTGCAGAAAAAGTGTGAGCACCCCTGTTGTACAGTAA
This sequence comes from Nerophis lumbriciformis, assembly GCF_033978685.3. Taxonomy (NCBI): domain Eukaryota; kingdom Metazoa; phylum Chordata; class Actinopteri; order Syngnathiformes; family Syngnathidae; genus Nerophis; species Nerophis lumbriciformis. The sequence goes on along the minus strand of NC_084558.2, from coordinate 53,756,651 downwards.
TACCTCAACTTTCCAGCTCAATTGGCCGAGCTCGTAACTCAAATCTGTCCAGTTGAAGACAAGTGTTCTTCTTTGGCGAGCGCTTGCATGCCCAGGAAAAAAAAGACCTTATTGTTTTTGCATCCCGGGAGAGGGAAACGTTGCGGCTGAGAGCTTTTTAAGCAAAGTTGTTAGTCATCTCGTACAGTTAGATAAGATAATGGCGGGGGATAAACTGAGCAATGAGCCAAAGCTTTTAGGGCTGATGGATTTTGAGGAGATGTTTGGGAGTGGGAGTGTTGAGACGCGTGGGTGGGCTGTGGTATGATGTCATGGGAGCCATAAAAGACACATTGTGGCGCTTTTTTTTTTATCCCACAGAGATAGACGGAGCTGAAAGGGTTAAATGCAACTTAGATCATGTAGAATAGATAACGTTGTTTTGTACACTTCATCACAAAATGACAAATTGTATTTGGAAAGGTGTTTTCTCATGGCTGATAATGGAAATATACATCATGTTGCTGTCATAAAGGCTGCAGTCTTGCATTCCAAACTGTCATGCCAGCGTACAAAATAAGGTCATTTCATGTTAAAAGAACCAAAATACTCCGTTATAAAGTGAATGTTTGCAGCCTTGATGCGGATGCCTGCAGAGCGCTAACTTTGCAGAGTGTTGTTAGCATTATATTACGGGTGTAGCGCGTAAAGATGTATAAAGAATCAGAAATACTTTAACAATCTCTGAGGGGAAATGAAGATTTTCAGCACAATCCCATTCAAGAGCAGACCAACATTACAGGGAGACAGAACAGGATCAAGAGCAGACAAACATTACAGGGAGACAGAACAGGATCAAGAGCAGACAAACATTACAGGGAGACAGAACAGGATCAAGAGCAGACAAACATTACAGGGAGACAGAACGGGATCCAGAGCAGACAAACATTACATGGAGACAGAACGGGATCAAGAGCAGACAAACATTACAGGGAGACAGAACGGGATCAAGAGCAGACAAACATTACAGGGAGACAGAACGGGATCAAGAGCAGACAAACAATACATGGAGACAGAACAGGATCAAGAGCAGACAAACATTACAGGGAGACATAACAGGATCAAGAGCAGACAAACATTACAGGGAGACAGAACGGGATCAAGAGCAGACAAACATTGCAGGGAGACAGAACAGGATCAAGAGCAGACAATCATTACAGGGAGACAGAACGGGATCAAGAGCAGACAATCATTACAGGGAGACAGAATAGTATCAAGAGCAGACAATCATTACAGGGTGACAGAATGGGATCAAGAGCAGACCAACATTGCAGGGAGACAGAACAGGATCAAGAGCAGACAATCATTACAGGGAGACGGAATAGGATCAAGAGCAGACAATCATTACAGGGAGACAGAATTGTATCAAGAGCAGACCAACATTACAGGGAGACAGAACAGGATCAAGAGCAGACCAACATAACAGAGAGACATAACACGATCAAGAGCAGACAAACATTACAGAGAGACAGAATAGTATCAAGAGCAGACCAACATTACAGGGAGACAAAATAGGATCAAGAGCAGACCAACATTACAGGGAGACAGAACAGGATCAAGAGCAGACAATCATTACAGGGAGACAGAATACGATCAAGAGCAGACCAACATAACAGAAGACATAACAGGATCAAGAGCAAACAAATATTACAGGGAGACAGAATAGGATCAAGAGTTAACCAACATTGCAGGGAGACAGAACAGGATCAAGAGCAGACAAACATTACAGAGAGACAGAACAGGATCAAGAGCAGACAATCATTACAGGGAGACAGAATAGGATCAAGAGCAGACCAACATTACAGAGAGACAGAACAGGATCAAGAGCAGACCAACATTACAGGGAGACAGAACACGATCAAGAGCAGACAAACATTACAGGGAGACAGAACAGGATCAAGAGCAGACCAACATTACAGGGAGACAGAACAGGATCAAGAGCAGACCAACATTACAGAGAGTCATAACAGGATCAAGAGCAAACAAACATTACAGCGAGACAGAATGGGATCAAGAGCAGATCAACATTGCAGGGAGACAGAACAGGATCAAGAGCAGACAATCATTACAGGGAGACAGAATGGTATCAAGAGCAGACCAACATTGCAGGGAGACAGAACAGGATCAAGAGCAGACAAACATTACAGGGAGACATAACAGGATCAAGAGCAGACAAACATTACAGGGAGACAGAACGGGATCAAGAGCAGACAAACATTGCAGGGAGACAGAACAGGATCAAGAGCAGACAATCATTACAGGGAGACAGAATGGGATCAAGAGCAGACCAACATTACAGGGAGCCATAACAGGATCAAGAGCAAACAAACATTACAGCGACACAGAATGGGATCAAGAGCAGACCAACATTGCAGGGAGACAGAACAGGATCAAGAGCAGACAATCATTACAGGGAGACAGAATGGGATCAAGAGCAGACCAACATTGCAGGGAGACAGAACAGGATCAAGAGTAGACAATCATTACAGGGAGACGGAATAGGATCAAGAGCAGACAATCATTACAGGGAGACAGAATAGTATCAAGAGCAGACCAACATTACAGGGAGACAGAACAGGATCAAGAGCAGACCAACATAACAGAGAGACATAACACGATCAAGAGCAAACAAATATTACAGAGAGACAGAATAGGATCAAGAGCAGACCAACATTGCAGGGAGACAGAACAGGATCAAGAGCAGACAAACATTACAGAGAGACATAATAGTATCAAGAGCAGACCAACATTACAGGGAGACAAAATAGGATCAAGAGCAGACCAACATTACAGGGAGACAGAACAGGATCAAGAGCAGACAATCATTACAGGGAGACAGAATACGATCAAGAGCAGACCAACATAACAGAAGACATAACAGGATCAAGAGCAAACAAATATTACAGGGAGACAGAATAGGATCAAGAGCATACCAACATTGCAGGGAGACAGAACAGGATCAAGAGCAGACAAACATTACAGAGAGACAGAACAGGATCAAGAGCAGACAATCATTACAGGGAGACAGAATAGGATCAAGAGCAGACCAACATTACAGAGAGACAGAACAGGATCAAGAGCAGACCAACATTACAGGGAGACAGAACACGATCAAGAGCAGACAAACATTACAGGGAGACAGAACAGGATCAAGAGCAGACCAACATTACAGAGAGACATAACAGGATCAAGAGCAAACAAACATTACAGCGAGACAGAATGGGATCAAGAGCAGATCAACATTGCAGGGAGACAGAACAGGATCAAAAGCAGACAATCATTACAGGGAGACAGAATGGTATCAAGAGAAGACCAACATTGCAGGGAGACAGAACAGGATCAAGAGCAGACCAACATTACAGAGAGACAGAACAGGATCAAGAGCAGACCAACATTACAGGGAGACAGAACACGATCAAGAGCAGACAAACATTACAGGGAGACAGAACAGGATCAAGAGCAGACCAACATTACAGAGAGACATAACAGGATCAAGAGCAAACAAACATTACAGCGAGACAGAATGGGATCAAGAGCAGATCAACATTGCAGGGAGACAGAACAGGATCAAAAGCAGACAATCATTACAGGGAGACAGAATGGTATCAAGAGAAGACCAACATTGCAGGGAGACAGAACAGGATCAAGAGCAGACCAACATTACAGAGAGACATAACAGGATCAAGAGCAAACAAACATTACAGCGAGACAGAATGGGATCAAGAGCAGACCAACATTGCAGGGAGACAGAACAGGATCAAGAGCAGACAATCATTACAGGGAGACAGAATAGTATCAAGAGCAGACCAACATTACAGGGAGCCATAACAGGATCAAGAGCAAACAAACATTACAGCGAGACAGAATGGGATCAAGAGCAGACCAACATTGCAGAGACACAGAACAGGATCAAGAGCAGACAATCATTACAGGGAGACAGAATGGGATCAAGAGCAGACCAACATTGCAGGGAGACAGAACAGGATCAAGAGCAGACAATCATTACAGGGAGACAGAACAGGATCAAGAGTAGACAAACAGGGGCAGCATGGCGTAGTGGGTAGAGCGGCCGTGCCAGAAACCTGAGGGTTGCAGGTTCGCTCCCCGCCTCTTACCATCCAAAATCGCTGCCGTTGTGTCCTTGGGCAGGACACTTCACCCTTGCCCCGGTGCCGCTCACACCGGTGATTGAATGATGAATAATAGGTGGTGGTCGTAGGCGCAAATTGGCAGCCACGCTTCCGTCAGTCTACCCCAGAGCAGCTGTGGCTATGAAAGTAGCTTACCACCACCAAGGGTGAATGAATGATAGGTTCTCACTTCTCTGTGAGCACTTTGAGTTATCTAATAATAGAAAAGTGCTATATAAAATCTAATCCTTTAATATTATTATTAACCATTACAGGGAGACAGAACAGGATCGCTGACGGGTCTGCCAACTTCCGGCGCCCCTCACAAAAAAGGTGAGGAACAGGTAGACTGGGGGCGGGGGGGATCAAATTCAGTCTTAGCCTGGGCTCCTAGAGAGTTCTATATTGTTTTCCATTAAACAATATAGAACTTGATCACAGCTGTTTATCTGTTTTATGGAGGAATGTAGTTCATCATAGAACTGGCACTCAATGTTATTAAAGTATTGATTTTCAATCGAGAATTGTTTTTAATCAAGAACCGAATCGTTACCCCCCAAGAATTAAAATGAATCAAATTGTGCGGTGCCCAAAGATTCCCAGCCCTGATGTATATGTACTGTATATACATGTATATGTATGTACAAACCCCGTTTCCCCCGAAATCATCTAAGATGGACTCATGCAAAGTGGAAAAGTGTTCTGTGGTCTGACGAGTCCACATTTCAAATTGTTTTTGGAAATATTCCACATCGTGTCACCCGGACCAAAGGGGAAGCGAACCATCCAGACTGTTATCGACGCAAAGTGGAAAAGCCAGCATGTGTGATGGTATGAGGGTGCATTAGTGGCCAAGACATGGGTAACTTACACATATGTGAAGGCACCATTAATGCTGAAAGGTACATACAGGTTTTGGAACAACATGTGCTGCAATCTAAGCGCCGTCTTTTTCATGGACGCCCCTGCTTATTTCAGCAAGACAATGCCAAGCTACATTCAGCACGTGTTACAACAGCGTGGCTTCGTAAAAAAAAGAGTGCGGGTACTTTCCTGGCCCGCCTGCAGTCCAGACCTGTCTCCCATCGAAAATGTGTGGCGCATTATGAAGCGTAAAATACGACAGCGGAGATCCCGGACTGTTGAACGACTGAAGCTCTACATAAAACATGAATGGGAAAGAATTCCACTTTCAAAGCTTCAACATTTAGTTTCTTCAGTTCCCAGTCGTTTATTGAGTGTTTTTAAAAGAAAAGGTGATGTAACACAGTGGTGAACATGCCCTTTCCCAACTACTTTGGCACGTGTTGCAGCCATGAAATTCTAAGTTAATGATTATTTGCAAAAAAAAAAGAAAGTTTATCAGTTTGAACATCAAATATGTTGTCTTTGTAGTGCATTCAACTGAATATGGCTTGGAAAGGATTTGCAAATCATTGTATTCCGTTTATATTTACATCTAACACAATTTCCCAACTCATATGGAAACGGGGTTTGTATATATATATATATATATATATATATATATATATATATATATATATATATATATATATATATATATATATATATATATATATATATATATCATACTTGCCAACCCTCCCGGATTTTCCGGGAGACTCCCGAAATTCAGCGCCTCTCCCGAAAACCTC